>NW_017619356.1:1857462-2039962 GCF_001879475.1 Ipomoea nil
GTATCGACTGAGTCTATTTACCGCAAGAGCGATATTTGGTTTGGTGTAGTTCATCAAGAACATCAGACTTCCAATGATTTTCGCATACTCTTTTTGAGAGACACCTGTTGTGACAACCCAAATTTAATTTTATAAATTCGATTTTAAGAAATTCCGAAATAGTCATTTTTCACTCTATAAAAATTTTTGCGATGAGATCGGTGTTTCAATAAATTATTTTGAGGCACTTTTAAGTAAATTCAACACCGAGACTTATTTTAAATCTAAAATCCTTGATTTTTGGGTACATTGCGTACCAAGTTTTTTTTGACCCAAAAGTCAATCTGAGTGAAACCAGAAGGAATCTGAGAAGCCTAAATCAAGTATTTATCTAAGAATCATTTTTCGAAAAATTATCTTAACCCCAAACTATTTTAAATCTTGAATTCTAGCTCTTGGTCCATGATACAAGGTGAACCCTAAAATTATATCTTTACATTTTTGCCCCAAACCCTAAGTATAAGAGATAGTTTTCTCCTTGTTGCACTATTCATTCCACCAAAATCAGCAGCTATTCTCTCATTTCTCTCTTGTGTCATTCTCTCTATTTCTCCAACATCTTCATCTTCTTCATTTTTGGAGCTTCTTCTTCTTCCCGAGCTTAGGTTTCAAGACTAGGTAAGATATCTTCTCCCATTTCCTTTGGTTAGCTTATTTGTAAGATGAGATTATCTAAGCTTAGATGTGTTTTTGGGTATTGTGGTGGCTTGCTTGAGAAATGGAGATGGTATAGAGGAGGACCTAGCTTGTGATTGGAAATGGAAGGATTCTTGAGGTTGAAGCTTGAGGTATAACCCATGGATTCCCAACTCTAGTATTTTTGCCCTAAAATATGTGATTTATTTGTTCTAGTGGGTTTATACTTATGTATTGAGCATTTGAGTGTTTAAGGTGATGAAATATATGTTATTTGTTGTCATCTTGCTATGTGATTTTGGAGAAGTGTTTATCTATTTAATTGTTAATAGGAAAGCAGTAGCAGGGAACCTTTCTGGGAGCTAACGGACTATAGTAACGGATCTTGACAAAATCTATCACTATAGTTTGTGGTAGCTCATTGGTAGGTGTACCAATGAGTAAGAGAAAAGGCCTAGGATCAATTCCCATAATTGGTAATTTATGTTTTAAGCTTTAGTTGATATGTTATGCTGTAGAAAATTGTTTAAAGTGGGATTTAAATCCCCAACCTCTTGATTAATAATTAGAATCCCTTCCACTTATGCAACTTCAACCTTTAAGAAATTATCTTGGTTTATATAGGATATTATTTGGGATTGAAGGATTATTTATATATAAAAGTATTTTCATAAGAAAATCATAAATATGTTGAGAAGGATTTTGATCTCCCAAAAGCTATGATTTGTCAAGAAAGCTCTATTTCAAGAATTATATATATGAGTATACATGTTTTGGGAAATATCATACTTGATTTTGAGAATATATACATATATAACTATGTATGAGGTGTATATTTGATTATAAAGATATTTGAAACTTATGCTATCTTTTCCTAAAGCTACTTGGTTATTAACATCGTATATTTTGGGAAATACTATGTATCCCTAGAAAGATTTTACTAAGAACTTTTGATCTATAAAGTGTATAACCCCATGGACTCCCACTTTTAAGTTTTGGCTCTGTGAAGCCTTGTTTCATAGGTAAAAATGAGTAGAAATGATAGATTTTTGAAGTGTTTGAGCTAAGAAGTGATTTATTACTTGTCTATGATGTGTTGTCGATGTTTTGGATGTGTTAGAATTGTCTGAGAAGAGATCATCTAGTGCACAGGCAGTGTGCACCAGACAATGCACCGGCCCTAGGGAATGGCCCTAGGAGAGGGCCGTTGCCTAGAGCCGGCAAGCTAGCGGCATGAGGGGGCGGGCCTTGCTGAGCCCCGCCCCATGGTCCATGAGTTGCTCCATGTGCAGCGGCCAAGCCCTTGTGGCTCAGCTACGTGTCGTTTCGGACCAGGTGTCACGGACCCTTATGGCTCGATACCTCGGGGCTGTCTTGACGCACGTTTGGGCTTTGATTTCATTGAATTTGGATTGGAAATGAGCATGTTATAGTAGAATTTGTGATGGAATGCTTCACAGAAATGTTGTCTGAGTTCTCTGTTTTAGGATTTTGCTTGTTTTTGCTTTCCTGATAATATTTGGGTAGTTGAATAGAGAAGCATGAACATTTTGTGAATGAGAATTGTTAGAGAAGCATGACTAGAATGTGTTTTATGCTCAATGGAAATTATAGTTTCTTATTATTGTGAAAGTATACAGAGTTTGATATATTGCAAACCAAACATGATTGTGTGTTCTTGAGAGATCACTGTGATATATAAATTTGAAGCATGTTGTACAGTAAATTGCATTCCAAGTATATCATGTTTTAAAAGTGCATAAGTGGCCAACGTGAGCCTAAGTATTATTCTCCAAAAATCTCATTTCCATGTAGAGCATCTTTATCTTGCCTTTTGAGAATGAATGGAGAAGTATGTGCATGTCTTTTGCATAAGTTAAATGCTGCATATATGAGATGCATGAGCGATATATCTATATATATCTATGGTGAGGAAAATCTTGTATTGGAGGACCCGTTTGGACTACGTCCTCTCGGAAGAAAGAAATGGACATTGCGGTCCAAGTATTTGTAACGCGGCGTATTCCCACGTTACGAGGTTGGAAACTGCCCGCCAGGCTTGGAATCCTGGTTAGGGGGTGTGCACGCTAAAAGTTCGATACTTGATTCCATAGAGATGAGTTTAGAACCAAGAGAGTGGTTCAGTGGATGAGCTTGAGTATAGGTCGGCTAGAAGCCGTACCGGGATAGGTTCGTCCACGCTACGGTGAAGTTCCTACCTCATCCATTAGTAAAGAAAGCAAGCGAGTCATTGCGACTCTAAGAAAGCGAGTCATTGCGACTCTAAGAAAAGAAAGAAAGCAGGTCATTGCGACTCTAAGAAAAGAAAGCAAGCGAGTCCTAGTAGCTCTAAGAGACCTCTACAGAAAAGTATTCTATTTTACAAACGAGCATATAAGTATACTTATAGTATTGCACGAGATTGCATTATGAGTACGTTGCACAAGATTGCATTATGAGAATGTTTGCACTAGATTGCATAATGAGAATGTTTGCACTAGATTGCATAATGAGAACGAATAACCAGGATTGTATATTGAGTATGATTGCTTTAGTTGCATTTTGATGTCTTATATATCTAATTTGCATGATGAGAACTTGAAAGCATGAGAATAATTTCTTATTGATTAATAGTATGCAATTGCTTGATAGCACGAGTTTGTTATGACGAGTTTTGTTATGAGAAATATGTGTTGGAGTGATTATGTTGATGAGTTATTTATCGTTAAAGCATGTCTGTTGATATTATAGGTTGTGTGTAACCCCCCCCCCCCCTAAAACAAGCTAAAACAACAGCCTTAACACATGCAGATAACACAACAAAATACTAGCACAACGGAAGATAAAAGGTAACTGGATAAAAGCAAATCCAAACAGGGGTGTTATGCCACGTTTACCAACAATGATAAACGCTACGGCGGTCAAATCTGCATTGTGTACACAACTATCCCAAAAGCCATAAGTCTATCATTACATCGGCTCGCAGGCCAAAACAAAGGAAAGGCACTAAACTACCAGGCACTAGACATCGGCTCGTCTAAACATCACCTGAAAGATCACAAAGATAAACATGGGACGACGCCCGGTCAGCGAATGATGCTGGTAACCCACCAATACATGTGAAATATCATACATAGATAAAATATAAGTTGTAAAGCCATTTTCAAAACATAATACATAAGTATATAAGTACAAAACCAAGAGCAATAGTCAACACAAGGCTCAACACTCTCAACAAAGATACGGGAACACATCCCAAAACCACAAAGGATAAAGATAAGACCGATGGCAACACATGCCCATGTGACTACACACGTCACAAGAAAGAGAACTCAAAACAATGACTACACAAGCCCTCGTGACATCACCCATCACGAGTTGATATGCCTTCCTTATGCCCTGTTCCAACCTTATGGCTACCCCCAACCTTATATCTTCTTCCAACCATTACCTCCAGGACCCCTGTACAACCAAGTCCAACCTTATTCCCCCGGGACCGTCGTCCCCCACCAACGACCACCAACGAGACCACCAATTCATAGTACACAAGGTACCGTACACACATGGCACACATGCCCGGATAACACATGTTATCCCCCATAAAACGTGAACCTTACACAAAGGCCACAACTCCATAATCACGTCACGGCCACCACGAGGACCGCTGCAATACATTGGTGACTAGTGTCCCATACCACTAATCGTGCAATCCAGGTAAAGCCACACCCGCATCACACCACAACAGGAATCAATCAACGGATCACAACGAAGATATGAAACCATACTCAATCAAGGAATAGGTCACAGCCCCAACAACAACAATGAATAACACAAGTTATCATCAACCAAACGGAAGGTACAAACAACACACACGCTAGCATTTAAACAACAAACTAGCATGCTTATCAAATGGGTAAACCAAACGTAGTTCCGAAGAACACACAAGACTCACCACGGTTCAACGAAACACAATGTTGAACACTTAGCATGATTCAAGACACCAAAGGCCTACATGGATACCTACCACATAGTTCTAGACATACGAAACATCAAAAATGACACTCAAATAGTCCCACAAAAGAACAACGGGAAGTCAAAAGACCAAATACCGAGTCAAAAGAATCACGGGGAACAAATCCCTAACAACCAACATCACGTACCCGCGGGTGGGCCCACGGGTAGGCCCCTACCCGTGGTCCTGCCCGCGGGTACAGTCCTATACTGACATTGTACCCCGCGGGTGGGCGGCGGGTGGGCCTCCTACCCGCCGTTCCGCCCGCGGGTACCACCTGTACCACCAAAACACACTTCGCGGATTTTTCATCTCCAACTCAAGTTCAAGTCCAAAACATGCCAAATCTCACAAAATACAACAAAATGACTTGAATCAAAGGAAATGCCAGGCAATGGCACACAAGAACCCTAAACACAAGCTCTAGATATGCATTTTCACATGATCATGCATCAACACTCACATTTCATAGCAAAACACATGTAGAATCCAAGAAATCACATATAGGTAAGCAAAATAGGTTTTGTAGAGCATGGGTTACCTCTTGTAGACTAAAAGACTTCACTTTACACCTCAACAAGCTCCTCACTAGGCTTCCCTTCCAAACCCACTTCAAGAACAAACCAAAAGATCATAAAGATCCTACTTTTAAGAAAAAGACATCTAAGATGGAACCAAAAACACAAGATGGACTTAGATCTTACCCTCCTAGATGCCCAAATAGGTGAAAGGTTGAATCTTGGAAGCAAATCATGAAGTCTTGACAAGGTCTCAACTTAGCTTGAAGGAAAAGCTACTCACCTTTCTAGAGAGAAGGTAGAGCTAATATTTTAGAAAGTGTAAAAGGGGTGAAATGAAGATGTCTTCTAGGTTAGGTTACAATACTAACACTTGGTGAAAGGTCAAGAATACCCTTACTAACTTTAGAAAGTGTAAGGAACAAGGGAACTCCCTTCAAAGCTCAAGGTACAACTTGACTTTGGAGTTGACTAGTCAAATACTAGTCCCCCAACTATTGAATTTCAGGAATTTAAGGAATTAAATTACAAATTAAAATAGGATTAATTACTTAATTAATCCCTTAATTGGTTTTGGATTTCGGGGTGTCACATTACGAGCATATAGAAAGTCTGTGGTTTATCTTAAAGTTGTCTAAGTGTTGAGATTGCTTGATTCGAGTTTGTGAACAAATGTTTTTCCAAAGTATATACTGTAGTACTTTACAGGGTGGAGTGTGGTTATACTTAGCTTCATGCTAAAAGGTGTTTTCTACTTGTCTACTTGTTGTTTTGCAAAACCCCTTTCAGGTGGGCCCAGCGTTTGAGAGTTGATCGAGTTAGACTAGCTTAGTAGATCTAGTAGTCTAAACTCTTTTTATCATTATTATGTTTTGATGATGGATTGTAGAATTATGTTATGTATGTTTGGTGATAGACATCGGGATGTTTTTCCCCCTTATGACTTTAAATTAAGTAATTCCAATGTTAGTTCGACTTAATGATTTGGTTCTATCCTTAGCCTGTGCAATCACTGTGGGGAGGTGGTTGTGGCGGTGACATTCCCACTAGTTTGTTATTTAAGATTGTTTATCCGTTGCGTAGTTTCTCTTGATTTTGGTTTTAGATCGGTAATTAAGTTTAAGAAAAGTTGGGTGTTACACCTGTCTCTGTGTTTTTTGAAAGTTTCATACTCGGATCATATGGGGTTTGTGTCGGAGTCACTTCGAAGCTATCGAATTTTCTTAATAGCTTCTCTGTGTAGTGATTTTGTGATAACTTGTAGCCTTCTTCATTTTTTATGACTTTTACTTAGACCTGGCAATTCGTGTATACGGGTCCGTTAACGGGTCGACACGATAACGACACGAACACGATAAGGCTAAACACGGACACGACACGTTATGGTTAAGGGGTTTAAATTTTTAACACGAACACGATTTCTTAACGGGTTAAACGGGTTGACACGATAGACACGTTTTGTTAACAGGTTTCAAGTCGTGTCGACACGATATGACACGAAACCAGTTTAAACCCGCTATTTCTATTAATATATTTTAAAAAAAAAAAAAAACTAAAACTTAAAGTTAAGTTCTATAAAAAAGAAATAAAACCTACAATTCAATCCATCAAACAAACTAAAAAATATTCAATCCATAACATTAATAAAATGATAAAATAACATCCAAAAATCATAATTAAAGGAGTCCATACTAGTTTTTAGAATCAAATTCAACACAATAAAAATTCAAATTTCAAATTGTTGAATGGTGTAGGATCTTGGCCTAATGTAGTAAATTCATCCTTAGTCATGTTCATAATATCTTTTCTAATCTCATTCATGACCATGGTTCTTACCTAAATGACAATGGTTCTTAGCGGGTTACAAACAGGTTTAGTAAACGGGTTCGTGTTAACGGGTTAACACGATAATATTAACGGGTTAAACGGGTTCTTAATAGGTTTAACGGGTTGACCCGTTAAGACACGAAACATAACGGGTCCTTAACGGTTCAACTCGTTAACGACTCGGGACACGTTAAGGCTAAACACTAACCCGTTATTTTCGTGTCCAGTTTTGTGTCGTGTTAACGGGTCGTGTCCATAATTGCCAGGTCTACTTTCACACCGAGTATCACATCGGCTTCCCCCATATCTTTCATGTCGAATCTACCGCGTAGAGATTCTTTAGTCTCTCTTATTGCATCTAGACTTGCACTGAAAATCAACATATCATCTACATAGATGCATATAAGTACACTGCTTGAGTCTATCTCTTTTGAGTATAGACAGGCATCTGATCTGTTTAGCGAGTAGCCCAGATCTACTAGTTTTTTATGAAACTTTTCATACCACTGTTTGGGGGCTTGTTTTAGCCTGTATAAAGACTTTATTAGTCTACATACCTTTTTCTCTTGTCCTGGCTCAATACACTCAGGTGGTTGCTCCATGTATATCTCTTCCTCTAAATCCCCATTTAGAAAAGTTGTTTTCACATCCATTTGATGAACTAGCCAGTTGTAAGTAGATGCTAAGGCAAATAGCACACAAATTGTGGCTATCTTCGTCACGGGGGAGTAAGTGCAGAACTAGTCTTCACCAAATTCTGTTTATACCCCTTTGCTACAAGTCTAGCCTTGAACCTTTCGATTGACCCATCGAGTCTTAGTTTTCGTTTAAAGATACACTTGCAGCCAATTGGTTTGGTTCCTTTGGATAAATCTACTACTTCCCAAGTGTGATTGGACTTAATTGAGTCTAGTTCACTTTGAATGGCTTCTTTCCAAAATGCAGCATCTACATAGACCACGACCGCCTCAAGCGACTTTGGCTCTTCTTCTAAGATTAACTAACAAACGAATTGGTCAGAAAGTTCATTAACATCATTCAACTCAGATATGTATGTAATGAAATCAGGCCCAAAGTTTGTTTCAGTCCTCTGCCTCTTGCTTCTCCTTGGCTCCTCTATCTCGTTCTCGATTTGAGAAGGAGTAAGCAGACATGAGTTGACTCTTTGAGAGTTATTTGGAGATTGTTTTAGTGGGAAGATATTCTCAAAGAACTCAGCCTCTCGTGCCTCGCACATAGAGCGGCTGTCAAGGTACATGAACCTATATGTAGCACTATTTTGCTGCATACCCCACAAAAACTGCATCTTGAGTTTTAGACCCAATGTTAGGTCTCTTCAAGGACGAAAGGCCTACTTTCGCTAAGAACCCCCACCACACCTTGAAGTATTTCAGGTTAGGACTATAACCTATCCATAGCTCGTAAGGGGTTTTTTCATACCCTTTGTGATGCAGCCTATTTAGAATGTGATTAGCTGTGAGGGCTGCTTCCCCCCATAGGGAGGTTGGGGCGCCAGAGCTAATCAAGAAAGCATTTATCATTTCTTTGAGAGTTCTATTTTTTCTCTCAGCAATGCCATTTTGTTTAGGTGAGTACGGCGCAGTTACTTCATGGATAATTCCATGTTTCTCACAAAAGCACCTAAGAGATATGGACTCATATTCCCCACCTCTGTCGGATCTGAGTCTTTTGATCCTTTTCTCTAGCTGATTTTCTACTTCAATTTTATAGATCATAAACTTTTGTTCTGCTTCATCTTTTGTCCTAAGCAGATATATTTTTGTAAAACGGGTGAAATCATCTATAAATGAAATAAATATCATTTTCCACCTTTAGTCTCAGTACTCTTAAAATCAGCTATATCGGTGTGAATTAACTATAAGGCACACGTAGTATGATGCTTTGCAGTGACAAAGGGTTTTTTTTAACTAATTTTGCCTCTGCACATACTTCACATTGGGAAAGCAATTCACTTTGCAGGTTAGGAAGCATATTCATGGTTTTTAGCCTACTCATGCATCTAGAACCAAAATGTCCTAATTTAGCATGCCATATATTAATTGAAACAGCAATATATGCAGAACCGCCAGAGCAACTGGCAAGATTATTCATAAATGTAGTAATGTTTGCAGAAGTGTATGCAATGAGGGGTAAAACAAACAACCCCCCACGCAAATAAGCTTTCCCCAGAAATTCCCCCCTAATAGACATAACCATTCTCTCAGACTCAAACACAAGTTTGATCCCAGCTCTGACCAACAAGGGTCCAGAGACCAAGTTTCTACGAAGAGAGGGAACATACATAGCATTGGACAGAAACAAGTACTTTCCAGAGTTAAGTTTAATCTCTAGAGTTCCACTACATCTTACCTCAGACGTAGTGTCATTCCCCATGTATACTTGTTCTCCTTGTCCCTCAGTGAATCCCTGAAAATCTCTTAACATTCTTCTATTGGCGCAGAAATGGTGTGTTGCTCCAGTGTCAACTATCCACTCCTCAGTTCCTTGCACGACATTTGCTTCCAAGGTTATCACAGCCGCCACAACTTCAGCTTCTTCCACCAGGTTTGCTTTGTTTTTGTCCTCTTGTTGGTTAGACCTCTCGTCGTTCGCTCCCTTTCGGTGATAACACTGGGCTGCCCGATGTCCAGGCTTCCCACAAACGAAGCATTGTCTTCCTTTTCCTTGTTTCTGGTTCTTGTTGTTCTTAAACTTGTTGTTGACTCTGTTCACCTTGAAACCCTTCTTCCAACTTTTGTTTTGGCCTCCAAAGCCAGACTTAGCCCTATCATTTTTCACACCACTGGGCTCAACCATGTTAGCTTTCAAATCATTAGAAAGAGAAACAGACCTTTGGCGATACGCACTCTCGATGTTAATGTGGTTGACCATTTACTCCCAAGAATAGTCCTTGGACTCGTGCTTAATCTTGTTTTGGAATTCTCCCCAAGATTCCGGTAGTTTCTCAAGTAACGCATAAGTTTGAACCATAATACTTACCGGAATCCCTTCGGCCTCTAAGTTAGATACAAGGTTTTCATACTTGTGCACTTGCTCTATGATTGGTTTCGAGTCCACCATCTTGTAGTTGAGTCAGCGCCCAACTGTGTATTTTCTGCGTCCCGCATCGTCTGCTCCATACTTCTTCTTCAACATGTACCAAATTTCCTTCGCAGACCGATACTTTACATATATGTCTAACAGATTGTCAGCTATATGTTGCAGCAAAGTGCCTCGGACGGATTTGTTATTCCGTTCGTACTTGTTACGAACTCCTTGGGACTTGTCAGTTGTTTCAGATGATCCCGACTTCGGATCAGAGGTATTTGGATTAGTGGTGTCGCCTTCTGTTGCAGGTTGAGAGGACTCGGCAATCTTGGATTCACGCTGAGCCGCTAGAACGTACTCCAGTTCAACAGACTCAAAATAAATCATCATTTTGACTGCCCAGCGACGATAGTTGATACCGTCAAGTGGCTAGAGCTTTGCAAAATCAGAAGCAGCTTTGGATAACATTTTTCCCCAGAAAAGGATAATAGCTATTTCAGATTTTTTGCTTTTAACTGTTGGACTTAGGACGAAAAATGACTTGTTGTTGTTTATGTAGGCTGATTTGAATAGGAATATAGAAGGAATTTTGTGTCGTGTAAACACTACCTTAAAAGCACAAATTCTCGGAGTATACTGAGGATGCTTTCGACCGGTTGCACACAGAAGACACAAACAAACCTGACTCAAATGCTCATACTACTCAGAGAATATAGAGAAGAAAAGAAGAATGATTATGAAGTGTGTTTAGAGCTCAGGAGGATCAGGGTATTTATAGCTATAGAAATACATGTTCCTCCTCTCTCAGCCATTCAATTTCCACGAAAAGAGGGGAGAGATGTGGTGGAGAGGGCCACAATTGTAGGAGTTAAAACTGACTCCACAATTTATTATGGATGGAAAGAATCTTCACTTATTTGAATGTTATTCCCAACATGCATGTATGCGGATCTAATAAAAAAAGCCTCATCAGGTAAAAAATTGGACAATTTTCAGCCATAGATGCAATCCAAATCAAAAGCCGAAATTGAATTTTAATTAAAAAAACGCGTGGTGGCATATTTGTAATTTTGAGTAAATAAGTCAGCTTCTCTTTTGTATCTGAGTACTTATTTTTTTCTTTTTCGAGTGCACATTTTTCCTTCTTCAAGTGCATATTTTTCTTCTTCAAGTGCATCATTTTTATTTCAGTACTTAGTTTCTCCTTTGAGTGTGTGCCTTTGAGTGCAAACCCTTTGGCCTTCAAGTGCACGTTTAGTAGCCTTCAAGTGCATGTTTTCCTTTCTAAGAGTGCATAATTAATTTCTTTCGAATTTTCTCTTTTAGTGTCCTTTTTTTTTTCTCCTTTGCTTTCTTGTGATCATCTTTATGCCTTCAAGTGTTCAATTTAATGCCTACAAGTGTATGAGTGTCTCATTATTATGTAAAAAAAAAAAACACAAAAAACACAAAAACAAAAAAAAAAAAAAAAAAAAAAAAAAAACAAAAACAAAAAACAAAAAACAAAAAAAAAACACAAAAAAAAAAAAAAAAAAAAAAACTTAGCATTCAAGTGAACCCTTCTTTTTAGTTGGGTGCAGATTTTTTGCCTCAAGTGTCAATTTTATGCCTTCAAGTGCATGTTCCTTTGCCTTCAAGTGCACAATTCTAGACAGTATTTGTTATATCTTGTGCATTCATTTCAATAACATATAACTAAATTTGTAATAAAATTTGTGAGATTTACAAACGATTTGTATGGGTAATTGGTTTAATAACATTTAAGTTGAATAACCTCCCTTTTTTGTACCATAAATTGCATCAATTGCACATCTATTTGCCTTCGAATGCAATTTTTTTTACCTTAAAGTGCACATTTTTTATCTTCAAGTGCATAATTTTGAGCTTTCAAGTGCACATACTGCATTTTCGCACGGGAAGTGACATGCGCACCTGATCATATATATATATATATATATATATATATATATATATATATATATATATATATATGAGAACACTTGATTAGGTGAGAACGTGAGACCAAATCGTGTGCATTCATCTAATATTTTTTAGTGGTCTAGATTATATTAAGTGTGTGCGAACGTGAATTAAATGTGTGCAAACGCGATTAAGTGTGTTTGCACACATTAAACTCACATTCACACACACTTAATCTAATCTAGACCATTAAAAGTATTAGATGGATGCATACAATTTGTTATCACGTTCTCACCTAAGCAAGTGTTCTCATTGAAACCCTACGATATATATATATATATATATATATATATATATATATATATATATATATATATATATATATATATATGTAATTGTTCAAGTGACACTACAAGAAAAACGATTTTTAGTGACAAAAAATTAGTGACGGGTAGAAAAACCCCTCACTAAATGTATTATTTGCATAGTTTTTGTGAGGGTAAAAAATTACTCTAGTTAAAGGTTTGTGCTTTAGTGACAAAATTTTAATTCTATACTTATTTTAAATATATACTCTCACTATTGGTATAGAAGATGTTATTACTCTCACTATTGACTATTGAGGTCTTTCACTAAATTTTATTTCCCACCAAAATTTTGTTTTTGGCTCTTCTTCGCTAGTAAAAAAAAAATAAAAAATTAGGGTTTTCAACCCAATACTTAGCAATTTCAGCTTTGTTCCTTGGTCTCCAATACGCAATAGCCCTCCAATACCAAATTCCATAGCCTCCATCGTCTCCATCATCAGTGCCATTGTCGCCGGTCGCCACCGCCGCGCCATCCTTCGCCATCGCATCTGCCCCTTTCGTCACCGCCGCCTCGTTCTCAATTGCAGCAGGGCAAGATTGCCCGTCCTCGCACAACAGGGGAAGGTCGCCGGTCACCATTGTACATCACGTCGGCAACCTGGGCTCTGCTTCTTCCGTCCTCATCGAGTCGTGGGATGAAGTATGGTTAGTCTATTCAAGATTCAAGTCGTTTTCAGTGTACTTTTTCAATGTTCTTTTCTCTTTAGACAGTTTCATTTTTGTTCATCTGTGGAATGTGGTTGACATTATTTAACTTTTTATTTCTGCTTTACAAAACTGAGAACACCTTCTTTGTTATTTGCCCCTCGTTTATTTACTTAAATGTTTAGCTGCGTGCATGATATGTGTCAGTCATCAGCATTGATATAAGCTGTTTTTGTGTTGTTTCATTCAATAGGGTTTATGCCAAGAATAGACAATTATTAACTGATTGCCTTCTTGTAGCTTTGTGAGGGCTCATTTTAATATTTCAAAGCCTTAATTAGACTTGTAGCTCTGAATTTCCTCTAGGTTCTCTGTTTGAGCCAAATACTGTTGTGTGCACCATGGTACAAGTCATCACCATTTATATGCCAAGGAAAAAAATTGAGTTTTTGAGGCTGTTTCAGGGCTCATTGAATTAATAGCCCTTGTATTCCCATGGATCCTTTTGAATTATTAGTTCTTGAAGTTGTTTGAATTAATTTTTATAATGATTTTATTACTTAGCATAATTGGATTTTTTTTTTATGAATATTAAAATTTTTATGCATCTATTTTACTTGGAATAAGTACATGTGCATTTACCTAAAGCCCTCAACAGCTCTTACATTCTGCATATGAATGGTGCACACTAATTCTTAGTGTCCATTAATTTTACTCTAAAATCTTGCTTCTACTTTAACATGTCCTCATATTTCTCCACTCATTTTATTGAACTCTGCTTGATATTTTGACTGCATTTCTTCTTCTTAGACAAGTTGTTGTACCTTGTGATAACCTTTTTATGATATATTACCCTTTTGTAGTCCCGGTTTAGTTGTGGTAAAATGTGTAATTGCTATTGCTTTATCAGGCCTCGCTAAATTTCCGTATGTGGTGAATTTGTTGTGTTTCTATATATTGAATCTTTTAGTGGCTAATATTTAATATTTTTCATTTCCCTGATGCAGTTTTGAGGCCTTTATCCTTCTCACCAACAATGGAGGTATACTTATGTGTTCACTAATTTTCAGTTGACGAGTTATCTCACTTAAATTCTTTGTGCCAATGCCGATAAATTTATTACAGGGAGCATCAACTGCTAGGGATGGGAGAGGGCTTGATTTCATCCCGATCTGACATTAGTGATAGTGAATCCATCACCAAGTCACATTCCTCTCATCGTAACTTTCCAAGTTGCCGTTACTTTATGTCCAAACCCATTCACCCCTTGTCAATCCCATCTGAAACACCTAGAAGATAAGCTTTTGACAGCATCCCTGCAAGTTTTACTTCTTACTTAGCTCCAAGTAGCTTCTGCTTGCTGATTACACCTGCTTTTATTTTGATAACTCTGTGCAGAAAGACTCTTCTGTAGAGGGAAGCTATTAAGGGCCTCTAATGTTTGAGAAACTTCCAGAAGTAAATCAAGATGGTTCTCCGTGGACAGATAGTGAAGTTCAAGATGCTATCAACTTTATTAACCAAAATCTACAAAAATTGGAGTCATACTTATCTACAATAGTAAGAGTTCTGATCTAGAGTCGTTCTTGCTGATTTATACTGAGTGCTTATTTGTATTTCTTTCCTATGATTGTCTTTGAAATTTAAGAGACCATTAATTTAATACTTGCTTGCTGCAATAGTAGTTGAATCCTATCATTCCTATGATTGAAAGATGTTTTGATTTATCTATTTGTACAACAGCAAATTGTAAGGAAAGGATACATTGTGTAAAGAGAAGGATACTTTGTGACTCATAAATTCTTTCTGCAAACTATGAAGCAATCTTTTTAATTTATGCAAGGGTTAAGTGGTGTTCTTAACCCAGTAGGTATGCCATTCTGCCAAACCAACTGGTTATGAGTTTATGCGTTCTTTATTCTGTATTTCTGTTAAATTTGTTATACTATCTCTGAACTACTAATTTTCATACAAGAGCTTCTTTATAATTTCCAAGATTAACAGAGAAAGAAGTATCTCTTGGATTTCATATCTAATTATCTATCACATTTACTTAGTCTACTGGTTAATTTTGTTTTTCCTTCAATATTAGGATTTTATGTGTTTGCCTGTAATTTTTTCCTAGGTTATGAAGCACAAGAGGCCAAGGAAAGTAACTTTTCATTGGATGCGCTATACGTGTGGGATCGTTGGCATCTCTATCTGTTCTATATGGCTTCTCTGCCATAGCCGTTTAATGGGGAGTTCTAACATTGACAATTGGATTTGTGAAGCAAAAGTATCAACAATTAGTTTTTGGAATGATATGTAGAGCAACCGGTGAGCAGCATATCATGACTAATATTGAATCTCAATACTCATTTTTTTTCATGAAGTTCCATATCTCAACTATAAATCTCTTTGACCAAATAATCTCTTTAGCATTTGTGATTGTCTGATTGATGCCTATGCCATTTAGCTTACTGAATTTTTTCTCATCTATGCTGAATTTGGCTTGACTTTTTATTTTTCCATCAGCTTCTCTCGATAGGAAGAGGCAGAAAGGCGCAATGGAACCTGAAAAAGTACAGATACCTAACTAACTTTTTCTCCCTTTCATTTCATAAATACTTTTGTAACCCATCCTTGACTGGTTTAGTTAGATTATGTACAGTCTCACCTTTCAAAATAGTCAACAGATACATTACTATGGCTATTTGTTATAATTATTTTTTTTTTTGTCTTTAGTCCTTACAAAGTTGTATGAAACATTTCATTTTGGTAGAGATGATAACTCTTTTAATATATTGATTGAGTTTACTTTGATTGCATTATGGTAAAAATTTTATTTTTTGCCCACAGAATATCTATAGTTACAACATAACATAATATTGATTAGTGAGAAAAAATGTATTACAAAAATTATTTAATAAGAAGTAACAATATATACAAAATTAGGTAAATAATATTTGATACTAAATTATTATTTTTAGTGACGGGCAAAATTTAATATAATGAGGAAGAATTTTGTTAATAAATAGTAATATTAATGACGGGATTGCCCATCACTACAAAGAATATAATGTGAGGAAATTATGTTAGTGGGTAGTTGTATTAGTGACGGGATTCTTTGTCACAAAAGGAACGTTTTAGTGACGGTAAATATACTATCACTATATGCTTATTAATGATGGTATTATATCCCGTCACTATTTGTTTTTAACCTCGGAAGATATAGTGACGGGTGGTGACGGTAAATTTCCCGTCATTAAAAGTCTTTTATGATGGTTTTTGAGTTTTTAGTGACGGTTTTACCTCTCATTAATGGACAATTTTCTTGTAGTGTGAGACCACCCCTTTCCATGAGTCTGTGTGGACAAGTCATATCCATTGATCTTTGAATAATGGATGACTAGAATTTTATGTGTTTCTTATTTATATTCTTTTCTTTTTTTGTTATTAATCAGGGGTTGTTTGGTAATTTGGGCGTGCATTTAAACTTTATTTAATATTATTTTAAGATAGTGTGCATGATTTTAGGGATATATATTTGAGGGTAATGTATGATTTATTCATTGATCATTAATTTATAGATGGCTAGAATTGTATGTGTTTTCTTAATTGCTAGAATTTTTTTTTTTTAATGGCGTAATACAAGAAGCACATGGTTCTTTCATGTATAACAGTGTGCACTTCTATGTGCAACTACGTATACTACTGTGTGCAACAGTGTGTACTTCTTTGTGCAACTATGTACACTATTTTGTGCAACAATGTATACTTATCCGTACAACAGTACACACTGTTGTGTGCAATACTGCACAATACCGTGTGCAATTGTTAACGTTGATATGTGTAACAAGGTACACTTGTCTGTACAACAACACACAATTTTGTGTGCAACAATTTACAATATGTGAACGAGCTTATTCAGGACGACAGCGAGTCCAGAAAGAGACGCACCCACAAGGTTGGATGCATCCCAAACCCAAAAAAAAAAAAAAAAATAGAAACAACAATCGCATTTTGTTAATGAAGAATAAGAAAAAGACCAAGCAAATTAATTAAAATCCCGCAAAACTTGAAATTAGTTAACAATTAACATTCATAATTTACCCCTAGCCTTGATTAATCACTCAAAAATGTGCAAAAAAAAAAAAACAAGGAGTAAAATTTTTAAAATTTTTTATTTTAAGTTATTGATCTTCACATTTTAATGAATTGGATTTGTCCACTCATGGAAAGGGGTGAACTCATATGATCATTAGTCTATATATATATATATATATATATATATATATATGTATATATATATACATATATGTACATATATATATATATATGTATATATATATATATGTATATATATATATACATATATGTACATATATATATATATATATATATATATATATATATATATATATATATTAGGGGTGTAAATGAGCCGAGCTGCTCACGAGTCGCTCGTGAGCGGTTCGGTCAACGCTCGACTCGAACTCGGTCAAAATCGAGCTCGGCTCGAGCTCGAGCAGCTCGTGGATTAAACGAGCACGAGCCGAGCTTAAGTATTGTAGGCTCGCGGCTCGACGAGCCGTTCGCGAGCCTTGTAATATATTATATAATATATAATATCTATAATTATATTATATTTAGTATATAAAAATAATAATTAGGGGGGTGAAATTAAAATACTTTAATAATTATGTATGGATAAAAGTCATAAAACAAAGTAGTTTAAATTTTAAATCAAACAGGTCAAATTCGAGATCAAAATTGAGCTCAAATTCGAGCCTAAACTCGAGCTCGAACAATCGAGTTGCTCGAGCTCGAGCTCGAGCAGCTTGACAATTGCCGAGCTCGAGCTCGAGCATCAATTCACGAGCTCGAACGAGCTCGAGCTCGAGCTCGAGAAGTGCTATCATTAACGAGCACGAGCATGAGCCTACCCAGGCTCGGGCTCGGCTCAGCTCGTTTACACCCCTAATATATATATATATGTATATATATGATATATATATATATGTATATATATGATATATACATATATGTATGTATATATATATATATATATATATATATATATATATATATATATATATATATATATATATATATATATATATATAGTATATGTATATACATATGTATACATATACTATATATATATATATATATATATATATATATATATATATATATATATATGTATGTATATATATTGTTCTGGTGCGGTTAGGGTGCCCAGGTGCGGTTGTGCGGTTTAATCTGGGCCATTCATCTCGCTTAAATCAACGTCCAGGATTATTAAAATTTAAAATAAAATGCGGTGGCAATTTTGTAATTTTTGCATCTAAGTCAAAATTAAGGTGAGCGAATTCGTGATTAATGTGAGTGAGTTTTGTATATAAGATGCGTGAGTTTTGTGCGTAAGGTGCGTGAGGTTTGTGCTTAATGTGCGTAGGGTTGTGCTTAATGTGAGTAGTTGTTAAAACTTAAAGTCTGTAAATTAATACTTAAAGTGCGTGGGTTTTGTGCTTAATGTGCGTGGGTTTTGTACATAATGTGCGTGAGTTTTGTACTTAATGTGCGTGAGTTTGTGCTTGATGTCAGTAGTTGTTGAAACTTAAGTCTGTGAGTTAATATTTAAAGTGCGTGGATTTTGTGCTTAATGTGCGTGAGGTTATGCTTAAGATCTGCGTGTTTCTATCACTTAAGGTGCGCCATTTTTAGCTTATGCTTCTTTCTTCCCGACACGCATTTTTTTTCTTTAAATTTTCATTGATTTGAGTCGTTCCTATATATATATATATATATATATATATATATATATATATATATATATATACATATATATACATATCTATACATATATATATACATATATATGTATACATATATATACATATATGTATATATGTATATATATATATATATATGTATATATATATGTATATATATGTATATATATGTATACATATATATATATATATGTATACATATATATATATATATATATATATATATATATATATATATAGAATAAGATTCATATAAGAACTCATCTTTAGGTAGGAACATAGGAACTAATCTTAGCCATTTATCTTAATCAATCAATGGTTCATATTTTTAATAGCTTAATTAGTTTATTTTATGCTATAGGGATTTATTTTAAGCCAATTAGGGGTAGTTTAGTATTTTCAATTGCAGATCGGTGTGTTCTTGGAATAATAGTCAGATTCTCTTCTCACAATCAGACGATAATTTCGAATTTTCTTGGATTCCTTCACAAACTCGACTGCCGCACGCTATTTTTCATCATCCTCTCTCTCCCATTTTGCTGCTTCTGTTCTCATGTAGATGGTCGGCATGCATGGTAAGAATCCAAAGCGTCCTCGTCCGGCGACTGCCTGAGAGCGTCCGTTCAAGGTCGGGTTATTTATTTTTTATTTTTTATTTTTTATTTTTTTTGTACTTTTTTTTTATCGTTCTATTTTTTGTGTTCGTCTATTATTGGGTGTGGGTGTGTAGTTGTGTGGAGTTTGCATTGTGTTCGTTCGACGGCTGTGTTCGTTGTTTATCAACTTAAAATTATAATTATATTAAATAAATATTTGTTGCAACCATCGAAAAAGACATACCCAATGGTCTGTTTTAGCTCTCGAATACTACCCCAAGTGAAGAAAAATGTTTAGATTGGATTGCAGGAAAAATATGAAATTCAAATGGAGAGGTTTCTGATTGTGTCCACTTCTAGCATGTAGTTTACTATTGCGCCCGAGTCAACCAGCACCGTATGCAACTTTCTGGTTTCCGTAGCAATGCATTCCTTGTTAAATAAAGCATATATAACAGCAATGCCTTTCAAATTTAAGATTCTTAATGCCATTACAGCCTCCATGTTTGAGATGTCAGTTCCGCCAATTGCCACCACTGGTAATCTTGAAGATAGACATACAGATTTCAATCCATCCAAACCGATTGTCCGGTTGTTTCCTAATGCATGGGATTGTGGCTTGCAAAAGGGTGATACTAGGGGCCTTGATTTTTTGAGGATGTCTTATATGCGTCAGATTTTGTCGGCAGATATTAACGTCCACCATTCCAACAACATTCGTAGCGCAGTTGAATATCATGCCGCCCTATAACAAATCTAGCTACGTGTGCTCATTCTAGCTAGTTGATCAGTAGTTTAATTTATTACTCTTGGGTACATTCATGAATTCTGATTATGGTATTTGATAACGAATCCTTGGTTGGTTTATACCCTTTTTTTTGCCCAATTTTTTTCTTAATAACGCTTTGTTGTAATGTTGCACACAACGTTAACACAATTCCAGTGCACAACTTAGGCTGTCATATCATCATGGGTTATGATGTTGCAATTTTTCGGTATTCTAGCTCATGGTGACACACATAATGCGATCTCGCACACAGATCAATATAAGTGGGCATCATCTTCTGTATTCTCTATTTATCTGCGTACACGTTGTGGCATACACAGTTTAAGCCGTGTCTATACCATACTCCTTAAAATAAAATAAAAAAATATTCATGAATTCTTTTTTTGCAGTGTTATTGCACGAGATGACACACACTACGTAGTACAAGTGCTTACAAAAACGGATATTATTGCACAAATTGGCACACACAATGCAGTTTGGCACACACAGTATAACCACTCTACATAACAACTCGCGTTCCCTCTCTATTCATCCAAATACTCTTTCTGTACGTTATGGCACACACAGTTTTACCGATGTGCACAATGATATATTTAATATGACCCTACGACACGCGGATTCAAAGTATCGATTTTATAGAACATTATGGCACTCACAATTCAACCTAAGAGCTACATTCTATTAATACTGTAAATCTGGATTCCACGGTTACATTCTATTAATACATTTCCACATTTTGGCTCACACAATGCATTTTGGCACACACCTTGCAATTACGCGCACACACAAACTCTACGTTATGGCACAAACATTTTAAGGATAGTGCACATAGAAGTGTATAACCTGAACCTGATTTTCGGTGATTCAACGTACTAGAATTTTAGCACACATTGGCACGCACAGATCAACCTAAGTGCACATCAATTCATGGACACAATAACGCTTCACAATATGACACAGATGGTGTAACTCAGGTGGACACCACCTTCTTGTAGGCTTTATTGTCCATAAATTAATTATGGACATTATGGCACACACGTGAGCCCCAAGTGCACACCAACGGCTACTATATATTGCTCGAATTGGCACACACAACGCAGTATGGCACACACGGTATAACCAATATACACAACACCTCTTTCACTATCTATTCATCCAAATTCTCTTTTTGTACGTTATGGCACACACAGTTTTACCTATGTGCACAACGATATCTTTAACATCACCATAAGTTATGCGGAAATCACAACTTCAGAGAATGGATGTGTGCATCTACATACGGTTCGTGTGGCCGTTGTGACACATTCATTACCCCGTGTGTGCACTTACTTGAAGTCATGGGTGCACACAACCCAGGTGGGTATAGTGTGTGCACTTGGGTAAGGTAGTATGTGTCATTGTATGATGAATTAGTGTGTGTATGACAAGACGGAAAACATTTGAGTGTGCACTTGAGTAACACAGTGTGCGCCCAAATATGTAGGATTAACTTGTGATGAATTAGTGATGTTTTTGTCGTACTGCCCACCAAACATATTGTCACAATGTATTTAGGAAACTCACAGGAAAATCAGATTCTAATAAGACAATGTTGTGCACTTGCGTGATTCGGTGTGTGCCGTAACGTTGCGTTTCCAAAAAATGACAGAACCATTATATGGATGAATTTGGGAAAAGATTATCGATTGAATAACAGAATCATAGTTACATTAATACTCTCACAGAGAGAGAACTATCTTCTAGGCTAGAGACTAGATCATTAACAGATTATTACATAAGTAATTATATATATTAAAACATAGTATATAATAATAACACAGTCTAACACTCCCCCTCAAGCACAAGGTAGGTGAGGAACCACATTGAGCTTGCTACGCAGAGTTGCGAACCGCGCTGCTGGAAGCGGTTTGGTGAAGATATCCGCTAGCTGATCCTTGATAGACACAAAATGAACCTGAAGGTCCCCAGCTGAAACTTTGTCTCGGACAAAGTGATAGTCGACCTCAACATGTTTGGTGCGCGCATGGAACACTGGATTTGCACAAAGATATGTCGCACCTAGATTGTCACACCATAGCGTGGGCGTGGAGACAAGCCCTAATCCGAGATCCCGCAGCAAGGACACAACCCAGGTAACCTCAGTACAGACATCCGCAAGCCCTTTATACTCTGCCTCAGTCGACGAGCGTGCGACGGTGCGCTGTTTCCGAGAGACCTAGGAGATAAGATTTGCGCCGTAGAAGACTGCATACCCACTTGTGGACTTACGATCAACAGGACAGCCGGCCCAATCCGAGTCGGAGTAGGCATGAATATCCGAGACCCCTGAAGCAGTGATGCGTAGACCGTATTCCAGAGTTCCTTTTATATAACGAAGAACTCGCTTCAGTAGACCCCAGTGCTCGTCAGTCGGTGAATGCATGAACTGACATAGCCGGTTGACCGAATAAGACAGATCCGGGCGAGTGATGGTGAGATACTGAAGAGCTCCAGCGAGTCGGCGATATTGTGTTGGGTTGTCGAAGGAGTCAGTGGACTGACATACGGGCTGAGTCACAGAAGCCGGAGTGGCTAACGCCTTTCAATCAGACATGCCGGCTCGCTGTAGAATATCCCGCATATAACGGCCCTGTGAAAGCATCATACCACCGGAAATAGAAATGGTTTCTATGCCGAGAAAGAACGTCGGTTGCCCTAGATCCCGAATTTTGAAGGCCGTCGCCAGTTGCCTTAGTATATAATCAACTAAGGCTGTGTCACTTCCAAGCATGATGATGTCGTCCACGTAAACAAGTAAGAATACTCGAGCATCAGCAGCGGAGTAGTGAAACAGAGACACATCTGTTTTGGAAGCAACAAACCCTGTGAGAATAAGAAAATCATGTAAGCGTTTGAACCAGGCGCGGGGTGCCTGTTTCAACCCATACAGGGAACACTGTAAGTGACAGACGTGATCAGGATGATCAGGATCTTCGTAGCCTGGTGGCTGCCGCATAAAGACCGTCTCAGCCAGATGCCCATTCAGGAAGGCGTTCTGAACATCTAGCTGCCGTAGTGTCCACCCACGGGAAATGGCCAAAGAAAGTAATAGCCGAACCGTGGTTGGTTTAACAACCGGACTGAATGTCTCAAAAAAGTCCTCACCGGCTACTTGATTGTAGCCTTTGGCAACCAGCCGAGCCTTATAACGTTCCACCGTGCCGTCGGCTTTCCGCTTAGTGCGAAAAACCCATTTGCACCCTATTATGTTCATGGCCGGAGTAGCTGGAATAAGAGTCCACGTGTTGTTATGCAGTAACGCGTTGAACTCTTGGTCCATTACGTCTCGCCATTGTGGATGGCCCACTGCTTGGGAGTAGCAAGTCGGGTCATCCGTGGATGCTGTTAACACATGAAACTGTTCCCCAGTCCCTTGTGTCATGCGCCTGAGCCGCATAACATGGGCCCGCTCCTGAGGTTGAGCTCGACGTCCTCGTCTTTTGACCACAGGAGGCCGTGCTGGAGCCGGTTCTATAACCGGACACGGTGTGGTGGTAGCAGCTTCAACAGTCGTGTTTTGGTGCAAGACGGGACTAGACCCCCAAGGTAGACTGGGCACGACTTCACGGGCTCCAGACTGTACCGGGTCCTTGTTAGCAAAAGGGAAGTGACTTTCATCGAAGCGGACATGGCGACAGATGTAAGTTTTCCCGGTGTTTAGGTCCATGCAGCGGTAACCCCTAAAGGACGGTGGGTAACCTAAGAAGACACACGGACTTGACCGATACTCAATTTTATGACGGTTGTATGGACGAAGGTATGGGAAACAACGACACCCGAATACACGCAAATATGTGTAAGTGGGTGGAGACTGATATAACCGGTAGTAAGGTGTATCAAACTGGAGTGAAGATGACGGCAACCGATTTATTAAGTATGTTGCTGTTTCAAAGGCATGATGCCAATACCTTTGTGGGACAGAGGCTTGGGCCATCATGGCAAGACCGGTCTCGACAATATGCCGGTGCCTGCGTTCCACGCGCCCGTTTTGCTCATGCGTATAGGCGCACGATTGCCTATGCACAATTCCTAAGGAGGTAAACACTTTGTGTAACTTTTGATATTCCCCCCCCCCCCCAAATCAGACTGAATGGACTTGATAGAACGTGAAAATGTACGTTCTACCGTCGCCCGAAAAACCTCAAAAATTTTGTATATATCGGTTTTGAGTCGTAGCGAATAATACCAACAATAGCGGGTATTATCATCTACGAAGAGTACAAAGTAACGTGAGCCATCCGCAGAAATAACAGGTGCGAGACCCCAAATGTCAGTATAGATAAGGTTTAAAATATTATTGCTAGATTTAGCTACCCTATCTAACGGGAATCGAGAGGATTTCCCGAGTTGACAAGATGAACATAAACTACGAGTTACATTTTTATTTGATTCAACCGGACATTTTTGTAAAACTCGTTTTAGGGCTTGTTCGTGGGGATGACCGAGACGCTGATGCCAGATTGTGGAAGAGGCACGAGCAGAAACAAACGCATGGTGCGGACTTGGAACTGACAACGTGTATAGTCCCCCCGAGCTCGGACCTTTAAGCAGAACTGCCTGTGTGATGGAATCCGTCACAACAAAGAAATCAGGGTGAAATTCGAAGTAACAATTATTATCTTTTGTAAAACGATTTACAGATAATAATGAGACCGACAACTCAGGAACATGTAAGACACGAGACAATTTTAATGGTTTAATGACCGTAGGAATTACTGCACGACCCACACTCGAGATTGTCAAACCTGTGCCATTACCCACTCTCAGAACGTCATCACCGTGATATTCTTCGGCCTGCGATATGACTCCGGGATCCGGCGACGCATGAGTGGATGCGCCCGTATCCGGCAGCCAGGAGGTGACTGCCGACGTCGCGCCTGCACTGCCTCCGTCTCCAGCGACCGCAACATGCGCCGAAGGTGGTGGCTCCGAATAGCGCTTGTAGCAGAAGGCCGCCGAGTGCCCTTGGACTCTGCAAATCTGGCACCGCAAGCCACCATTCCGGCCACGTCCTCCGCGGCCTCCACCTCCGCGATTGCCTCCGCGGTTGCCGCCGCCGCGAGACTGGCCACCACGGCCTCCACTGTTTTGGTGCCGTCCACCGCGACCGGCATAGTACGCCGAGGGAGCTCCATTCGGCGTTGCAGGTTGATAGGCCGGGAAGTCATCCGCATGGATGAACTGCTGCGCCTGCAAGTAATCCGCCAATTGCGGGATCGTCACCGGCGTTCCGGTGACCGCCAGGGAGGCCGCCATAGACCGGAACTCCGGTCGCAGCCCCTGGAAGACATACAAGTTCTGCTCCGTCAACGTTAGCGGTCGCCCGGCAAGTGCGAGATCCTCCACTAAATGCTGAGCACGGCCGAGGTACTCTGGTGTGGAGCTATCTCCCTGCCGGAGTGCTTGAAACTGCCCCATGAGATTGAGACAGCAGACTTGGGAGGAGGAGCCGAGCGCCGTTTCCGCCGCAAGCCACACCGCACGAGATGTTGTCTGGCCGAGAGTGAGGAACATAACCTCTTCAGAAATTGAGGATATGAGCAACGACAAAATAGAGGCGTCCTGCTCAATCCAAGCTTCATGCTCCGGATTCGCGACGACTGACGCCGCATCTGCCGGGCTACCGGCCGGCAGTTCAACGACCGGAGAGGGGCACGGCCGTGTGCCATCAATGAAGCCGAGGAGTCGTTGTCCTCGTAAGAATGGAATTATTTGGGTTCTCCAATACAGGTAGTTCCGATGAGTTAATTTAAGCGACACAAAATGGTGCGCACTAGGGAGGGAGTTTGGGTGGGTGTTTGGGGAGGAGATGGTGGCGGTTGTGAGTGTGCGCTCGGAACTGGACGACATTGTCGATCGGAGAAGAAGAGAGAGAAAAAAAGAGAGATCCCTACTGGCTAACTGATACCGGATGAATTTGGGAAAAGATTATCGATTGAATAACAGAATCATAGTTACATTAATACTCTCACAGAGAGAGAACTATCTTCTAGGCTAGAGACTAGATCATTAACAGATTATTACATAACTAATTATATATATTAAAACATAGTATATAATAATAACACAGTCTAACAATATGTACCCACCCAAATGTACAGAACACTCTTGTTCAACATTCCCAACCAACTAACAGTGTCTACAGTAGGCTTCCATGGAGCAACACGAATGGATGTATTCAAATAAATCCAAATTGGACATACGCCCAGGTATATAAGGAAAATTTTTAATGTTGCCTGGGTTTTCGCCGCTTGCCATCGTTCTGTAGCAGCCACCGATGAACGGTGGCATGCGTTTCTCTCCGAGGTCGTACGGACGCCGAAAGTATGTGCTTCTTCCCCTGTCGTAAACAAATGGAATGCAGATCCAACCATGAGTCCTTCCTTATCTTGTCATCCTAAAATCAAGGAAATAATCCAAATATAATATTTGATTTTAATTGGTAGTTGAATTAAATTACACTAATATCCTTTTTATTTAATTATGTGTAAGAAGTAAATAAAATTGTTAAATTATCTAGACCATTGATTAAGCAAATTTATATGGCTAGGATTAGTTCCTAGGTTCCTATCTAACAAAGGTTCCTACTTGAAGCTTCCCCTATATATATATATATATATATATATATATATATATATATATATATATATATAACTCTTAACCAAATAAGGTAATATTATATTACACAATTCAAATCAAATATATAAGATAATCTTACTTTATTAAAATCTCACATTAACTTCCTGAATGTAATTATTAATTGGATTAATCTAAAATTCTGTGAACGAAACGTCCCTAAATAGTTATATTAGCAGTTAACTCCACTATTGACTTCTAAATGGCACCATTTTCAAATGATTATAAATTCTCCATAATTTTCAAAGATATTTTGGCAGAAATTAAATGCAGTTTCCAGAACAAGAATCCATCAGTACAAGTGTTCACTTAAGCCCAATTATTTAACTTCTTTCATTTCCCCACTCAAACGCGGCTTCCCCTGTCTCTTTCGCCTTTTTCCCCCCTTTTAAGACTGCTCTCTCCCGTCCCCACTCTCCGGCGATTTTCTGTTCAATTCCTGGTGATTTTCTTTCTGCTACTACTCTTCGTTAGTTAATATCGTGTTTGGAACTTGATTATGTATCCTATTGTCTTCGATTTCGTGTGAATTGTATTTTTGCATTTTGCAGAAACTAGGAACAAAGAGAAACGGTTGAAATCGAAACGAACCTTCAATCGGCAATGATGATGACTCGGACGATCTCTGTTGTTCTTTTCTTCGCAATGCTGGCGCTACATCGGTCCCTGGCCGAAGATTCTCCGACGGCTTCACCAGCGCCGGCACCGGTAACCGGAACCGACGATTTCTCCCCGCCGGCTCCTGCGCCTACTCCAGATAGTCCCTCTAGGGCTCCTCCACAGGATGCTAGTTCTCCTCCGCCCTTAGATCTCGGCTCACCATCGCCGTCACCGGCGGATGCAAAGGCATACTCTCCGGCTTCGGATTCTCAAGTTGCGAAAGATGTGAGGCAGGTCAGTACGAGCGAGGAGAAGTCATCAGGCAGGGGAAAGAAGGTGGGAATAGCTGTCGGAGTCGTGGCCGGCGCGTGCGTCGCTGGACTGGGAGCGCTGGTTTACAAGAAGCGTCGGGATAATATCCGGCGATCTCAGTACGGACAAGACGCCCGCGGTTCATTGCTCTAAAATGCGTGCAGCTTTTGATCGTGTAGCCGTTCTGTAAGTCATCTATACACAAATCCTTTGCATTGATAGTTTGGTAGATTTGCCATTTCTATAGATATATGGTTGTGTGATTGTTCAGCGGGAGGAGGTAAAGATTGGTTCGATTCTTATCACTGTTAATTCTTGTTACCATAGTAATAATGTTGCCACGTAGAGGCCTCATGATTTTTCTTTTTTAAATATACATAGTATTTTTTTTCAAAGTTATCGAATTTATACAAGGAACTCTCTCAACAGTTATTAATTCAGTAGCACAATGCACATTTGATTGTGAATGTGAACTCTTTCATAAATGGCCAGATAGTGAATGTAGACTTTCTCATGAATAGCTATTAGTTTGAACTAAGTCATTCATTGTAAAAAAAAATCAAATTTTTTGTCTTTGCTTTTACTTTTCAGCTTAGATTGGCAGGCAAACTAAACAATGAATTAAATGTGATAAAAATTGAATAGTCATGCACTAAAATTAAAAATCTTGATAGTTAATGACCTAATTTGGGAGGGGTATTATAGTCTAGGAACAAGTGGAGAAAACTTTTTTATTTTTTAGAAGAAAAAAAAAAGTATCAAATTAGTCTACCTTTAGATCTCCTAATTGAAAATAACTTTACCTATCCAACATGTCATTGCTGATGAGACGTTGAGTATGTTAAGAGCAACTCTAATTGTGTTTTTTTGGAGGGCTTTTATGGTTTGTTAGAGGAGAGAGAATGCGAGTTGGAGAGGGATAGAATGGAGGAAAGAGAAATTTTTAGTTTTGTCGTATTTAAAAGTTTTTGAAGGATCTATGTGAAGAAAAAGAAAAACACAATAAAAAAAAACGGAGTCATTACCTCGAGGGTGAAGGAAATTCATATTGGATTCCAATTAGAAACAGATTTTGAATTGAGGCAAAAAAAGAAATAACTCCTTTCAGTTTGCCTTGTTATCTAAAAGCATAAAACTACTTTTTGTTTGCCTTGTTATTGTTTACAAAAAGTCAAACTCAGCTTTGCGTGTTGATATTTGTGTTGTGATTAATAATGATTTTGTGTTGATTTACAAATGATTAATGAATAATGTAAAAAAGATTACTAATTATTGGTTCATGAAAAATTACAGCTGAAGAATTTTTTTTTATTCATTATTCATACATCGAAATTATCTCATTAACTAAGTTAAGCGGTGGATTTCGCCGTACTCATTGTCAAAAATACGATATGTAAATGACCACTGATAAATCTTCTCAACGTTACACAATATAGCAATAGGTAGGATGAGTATGACGTTTTGCTCGACATTGAAGCATACAACACGGTCACATCCTTGTAAATGAAAATGAGCATATATTTGCTCCCACTGTTCGTCGTAGGATATTAATGTGTAGTCGAAGTAGAGTTCTAGGTACTTATCTCCAACTATGAATTTCAGTGGCCCATCCACTTTGACGGAGTCGCGGAGGAATTCACTCAATCGTTCACACTAGAATTCAGTAAGAGGATGTTAGCAAGTAATGGCATTGATTGAAAGATGCATTGATGTATATTCTTTTCTTACTGCAAAAAATGTACCGAAATGTTGGTCGTACTGCAGATCGGGCGTTGACATTGATAAACACTAATATATAAACCAATTAGTATTACTGTACGTAGAAAGAAAAATATAATATATAATTTATGCAGTATAAGTGTATTGTTACCTTGATCAAAACAAAGAGTATTTCTCCCCATGCCATATTGATTAAATTCCCTCTTCGGAGTGTAAGAGTCATAGGTATAGAAGTAAGTTTCGAAAATGAAGAAACTTGTATGTCGAAATAACATAATGTCTTCAGGAAATAAATTATTTTCCACGATGAAATTAGTAATTCTCGTGGTAAAGTGCATATCTTCGACGTAAACTTCTATCAATTTGCTATAATGCATGCCACAGAATTGCTTTTTTCATCAAATGTTGCATTAGATGGCGATGCATACAATTGGGAATTCTCTATTAACAAAAATATAGTAAATGTAAGAATGGTGAATGTATTATAACATTTAAATATATAAGATAAAAAAAAATAAATTACCATATGTAGATCAGATGTAACTTGAATAGTGAACCACGTAATAGCGCATGTGAACAAAGAAAATTGAATAAAATATATTGAATTTAAAATTCCGGTTACATATCAAGTATCAATGCGGTGTGGGTACAAGATCTCTGGATGGTCCTCTGATTCTTCAAATGATGCCTTAAACACTCCACCATTGAAGGGTCTCCGGGTTTCAAGTGGCTTGATCTCCAAAGAAGAACTTATATATTTGTTCTTCGTTGAAGGGCCTCCGGGTTCAAATGACTTGATCTTCAATGGAGGTTTAGATCAACAAGCATGATTGGATTGGAGGAGGGGCTTTTACTTTCAGAATCACATTTTTTTTATTGTGATCCCTGAATAAGCTTCAAAGCTTAAGATGTTTTTATTAATTTTTCCTAGGATGTGTGATTACATAGAAATGATAGCTCCTATTTATAGCTGTAGGATAGAAGAGTTTTGATAAGCTCAAACTCTTTTGATATTATCTAATTAAACAAATTAGATAATATTAATATTATCCAAATATATTCAAATAACTAGTATTAAAAATAATCAATATTTATGAAACTTTCAGTGTCAACAAATTCCCCCTCGAGACTTGCTTGTACACCACTTGAGAGCATATATCACTCGAAAGTATGTAGTGCAAGAAAGTCTCGACACTACAGTTAAAGATATAAGGTCGTTTCAACTCGTGCCAAGGATCCTTGAAAGATATGAGACCGTTTAAACTCGTGCGAAGGAGCCTTGAGAATAAGAAGCCATTTAAACTCGTGCCAAGGAGTATCATTTAGCTTTCTCCATTTCAAATTTCACACAGGGTTTGCCCTCATATCGGTTGAAAGTGCCTATGAAGAGATGAGGGGCAGAGTTGTCCCACTGGGCGTGCCAATTTGTGAACAAAGAAAATTGAATAAAATATAGAAATTCAAAATTTTGGTTACATATCAAGTATCAATGCGGTATGGGTACAAGATCTTTGGATGGTCCTCTGATTCTTCAATCGATGCCTTAAACACTCTACCATTGAAGGGCTTCCGGGTTTCAAGTGGCTTGATTTTCAAAGAAGGGCTTGTATATATAGCTTGTTCTTCTTGAAGGGCCTCAGGGTTCAAATGGCTTGATCTTCAATGGAGGTTTGGATCAACAGGCATGATTGGATTGGAGGAGGGGCTTTTACTTTGAAGATCACATTTTTATTGTGATCTCTGAATAAGCTTCATAGCTCCTATTTGTAGCTGTAGGATAGAAAAGTTTTGATAGGTTCAAACTCTTTTGATATTATCTAATTAACAAATTAGATAATATCAATATTATCCAAAATATTTCAAATATATTCAAATATAGTAATATTGATAATAATAATATTTATCAAATTTTCAATGTCAACAAATGAATTTGTGAGCAAAGAAAATTGAATAAAAAATAGAAATTCAAAATTCTGGTTACATGTCAAGTATCAATAAGGTGTGGGTACAAGATCTCTGGATGGTCCTTTGATTCTTCAATCGATGCCTTAAACACTCCACCAATGAAGGGGCTCCGGGTTTCAAGTGGCTTGATCTTCAAAGAAGGTCTTGTATATATAGCTTGTTCTTCTTGAAGGGCCTCTGGGTTCAAATCGCTTGATCTTCAATGGAGGTTTGGATCAACAGGCATGATTGGATTGGAGGATGGACTTTTACTTTGAAGATCACATTTTTATTGTGATCTTTGAATAAGCTTCAGAGTTTTTTCTATGATTTTTCCTAGGATCTGATTACATAGAAATGAGAGCTCTTATTTATAGCTGTAGGATAGAAGAGTTTTGATAGGTTCAAACTCTTTTGATATTATCTAATTAACAAATTAGATATATCAATATTATCCAAAATATTTTAAATATATTCTCTCTTTTTTGAATGCATTTTAAATATATTCAAATATACTAATATTGATAAATAATAATAGTTATCAAATTTTCAATGTCAACAAATGCCCCTTCGAGACTTGCTTGTACACCACTTGAGAGCATATATCACTCGAGAGTATGTAGTGCAAGGAAGTCTCGACACTACATTTAAAGATATAAGGTCGTTTCAACTCGTGCCAAAGAGCCTTGAAGGATATGAGACCGTTTAAACTCGTGCCAAAGAGCCTGAATTTAAGGTCGTTTTAACTCGTGCCAAGGAGTATCATTTAGCCTCTTCCATTTCAAATTTCATATGGGGTTTGCCCCCATACCGGTTGAAAGTGCCTATGAAGATATGAGAGGCATAGTTGTCCCACTGGGCATGCCAATTTGTGAACAAAGAAAATTGAATAAAATATTTTGAATTCAAAATTCCGGTTACATATCAAGTATCAATGTGGTGTGGGTACAAGATCTCTGGATGGTCCTCTGATTCTTCAATTGATGCCTTAAACACTCCACCATTGAAGGGCCTCCGGGTTTCAAGTGACTTGATCTCCAAAGAAGAACTTATATATTTGTTCTTCGTTGAAGGGCCTCCGGGTTCAAATGGCTTGATCTTCAATGGAGGTTTGGATCAACAAGCATGATTGGATTGGAGGAGGGGCTTTTACTTTCAGGATCACATTTTTTATTGTGATCCCTGAATAATCTTCAAAGCTTAGGATGTTTCTATGAATCTTTCCTAGGATGTGTGATTACATAGAAATGAGAGCTCCTATTTATAGCTGTAGGATAGAAGAGTTTTGATAAGCTCAAACTCTTTTGATATTATCTAATTAAACAAATTAGATAATATCAATATTATCCAAATATATTCAAATAACTAGTATTAAAAATAATCAGTATTTATGAAACTTTCAGTGTCAACAACGCATTGACTATTATCAGGGATATGTATTTGATTGTTGCAAGCTAGTAACAAAATGAAAAATGAAAATGATTGTAAGAGAACAAATGCGTAGTTAGATCGACATGAATAAGTTGACAAATACGAAATTACTTACGTGAAAAATAATTAATTTGTCATAGACGTTCAAATATGAGCATAACATATTGTTGTGCATCTTCCTTATTTGAAAAAGGCATTCGATCGGGAACGTGTACACCCAGCATTAGTAGATATCGACCCCATCCTTGAGTTGGATAAGATACGTGAGTATTGTTGTGTTTGGCGTCTACACGTGCAAACACAATTTCTCTTCTCGCAACGCTTATCGGGACATACTCTAGCATGTGACAGTACTGAGGAGTTATTGAATCTAGTATTTCAAAATCATCGAATAGATCCATTTTTTATATGCAAAGAGTTGAGTTAAACTTTTACGGAATGAGAAATATTCGAATAAATTTGTGAGGATGAAATCGAAGGAATGAGCAATGGTTGTGAAAACGGGCAGAGGTATATATAGAATAAATCATGGCCGAAGCATTTCGTTGTACACAGACCAATTGACATTTCCTCCCAATTATCATTTAAAAATTAAATGTAAAATATTAGAGAATTGTGACTGTATTATTTCTTTTTGGTAGACGAATTGTCTTTTCGAAATTTATTCGAAGATTTAATAAATCGTGGTGTCTGTTCTCAAATATTTAACAAATCTATAGTGTATAGTGTATCCAAAGATTTATTGAATCTAGAGATGTGTTCAAAGGTTTGTTGAGAAAAGGTGAGCCATAATACAGTTAGACTAGACTAAAGTTTCCCTACTCGCAGGCTGCAAGATTCCATACTCTGCACACACGGTATTGAACTCAACTTTCAATGTCCAACATAACAAGTACTTTGATAAGTACTTTGATGTCTTGTTATACTTTGAAAATAGCACATGGTATGTTTTAAGTTACCCCATAACAAGTCATTTAAAATGCCTTGTTTTATATATATATATATATATATATATATATATATATATATATATATATATATATATTCTTTTCTTTTTATTTTTCATTCAAATGTTTTAATTTTTTTCAAGTTCCGAATTAACGAAATAACATTACGAAGCATTGATTTTAAAAAATTCTCAATTATTTCATTCAAAATCCGTGTTTTTTATATGAAAGTTAAGAAAGAGAAAGTTGCAGTATAAATTTTTTTTGATATAGAATGTGATAATATTTATGTAAAATCTGTTACAAAATAATGTATACAAACTTAGATCCTATTGGTTATACAAAGTTGGACATTTTGAGAAAGTATGTGTTCGAGCTTGACAGTATTTACATTTCCCCGTCGTCCTAGTAGAAGTTCCAAAGTCCATTTCATTTGGAAAGCGACGTGTTTGTCGTTGTCCTGGATGAGTAGGACACCTCGCAAAAAGTGGTGGAAGACATGTCAAAGGAATTGTCCACTGGATATTTGTGTCTAGTGGAAAGAAATTATATTATCTTCATAGCACCTTTTGTAGTTATCGATAGAGTACACATTAGCCACGAACGAGTCAAAGTGTTCCCTACGATACTTACACACTGCAATGACATGTGGACATGGTAATCCATCGCTCTTCCACTTTCTGCATTTACACGTACGGTTCTGTAAGTGAACTTCGACATTTGGTGTTGAACCTTGGCCAGTGATGTTGTATGCTTTGCATTGATGAACGGAATCTCCTTTTGCTAACGGCAGTACCGGCTTCCCACACAAGGTCTTTTAAACGAGAACTTTTTAACCTGGTCATCATATTACTTCTAATGTGTCTCAAACAGAAGCGACGCTTCACCCGAGAACTTCGTAATTGAGGCAAGCTGTTAAATGCCACATCTATCCCGGCATGTCTATCCGAAATGATGCAAACTGAAAGAATACTGGAAAAGACATGCGTTGCAAGCAGATTGAGAAACCAAGTCCAGTTGTCTCCGTTTTTAGAATCAACAATGGAGTACGTCAACAGGTATATGTCCCTATTAGCGTTCCTTCCGACCGCTAATAGGAGATGACTTTTATACTTGCCGTAAAGGTGTGTACCGTCAACACTAATAAGAGGTAGGCAAAATTGTAAACCTTCGATCACTGATTTAAAAGCCCAGAAAGCATACAAAAAATGTCCAAACGGCGAACTGCTGTCGGATTTGTTGACTTTTATTTCAATAACCGTACCTGGATAATACTATAATTGAAAATATGTACTAAAACGAGCTTTTAGTGTAATAGCGGTGTCCCAGTAATATAATATCGGCGTCCCAGTGTTAAAAAAAAAAATATCAAACATAACAAGGATTTTTGAAATTCTTATTATGAATATAACGTAACAAGGATTTTTGAAATCGTTGTTATGTATATAACATTTTTGAAATTCTTGTTATGATATTTATGAACATTGTTATGAAATGTTACATGGTATGTATGAATTTGTACGAATTTGTACGAATTTGTAACATTTCATAAATCCCAGGCAGACCATAATATCTCACGGCATTTCTCCTCTTTGATCCATACATAACATGTTATTTTGAAATGTTACAAAATCGTACATGGCATAATATCGAACGTGTTATGATATTTACTGAGATCCATGTTATGAAATGCCATGTACGAATTTGTATAAACTTATTAAACATTAAGTTTAACGTAAGATATCATATAAAGTTTTTGAAAATGTATTTTCTAATTCTAAAATTTTTTTATTGCAGTTCGTGTTCACTCCTTACAATTCAGTTATGCACATTTTGCCCAATTATTGCAAGGATGGGCAACAAATCTGGACCTCAAAAGTACCGCTCATCTTTTTCTTTATTGTTGAGCATTACTTTCCTGACCGCTTCTGTAGAAAATTTGGTGGGTTTCAACACGTGATTACGCTAGTGGAATACCATGCTGACTTAGCTTGCACGCTATCGACGGACAGTCATCGAGGAAAGTAGTAGATTGGGCAAACAAACACTTAAATTATTTAGTTGCATGGTATGAGTGGGAACATAATCTCATCGAACTTCAAGTGCCGGCTGGTCAACGAACTGTGAGCGATGCCTACATATCTTGGTACCAACAATATGGCCGTCGCCAAATCGGTAATCCTGCACATATACAACATCAGGGTTATCAAGAGCAGTCCAACTTGTACGCTACATTGGTCAGTATGTGTTTTTTTTTCTAAATTCATAAGTTTATGCTTATTATGTTATGAATTTGATGTGTTTTATATTTTTATGACGTAGATTTATGAGGTGCGGAGGATGGGTATTAGAGGGAGACGCTCCCTTGATAGTGATAATCCCGATGAGGTGCTGCAAAATTTTCGTGAAATGACCGAAAGATGCGAGCAGCTTGTAGCGGCGTTCCAGTACTCATTTTCTAATGTTGTGCTTGCTGAAATTATAAACAATGCCCCTAACCCAGATGAACCGATTCAGGGTCGTCGTCGTGAGAGACGACGGCAAAGGCAAGGGGGCGGGGGGGAGGGGAGGGGCATGGTCGTAGACGAGGGCATGGAATGCAACCGCCTAATACAGGGGCACCTGTTGTTTTAAAAGAAGATGATGCTAGGGATGAGGACGAGGATGAGGGTACGGAGAATGAGGTTAGGAGGGACAATCTATTACCCGTTATGAGTAGTCCCTCTTTTGGCGCATTTGCAGGCCCTTCGAGTAGTTCGCAACGTGACCTTCAAATGACTAATATTGCATATAGTTGCGAAGGTACTACTAGCAGTCAAATTCCATCATTGTATTCCCAATTTGGGGAGTACTCACCATACACACAGTATGAGAATATTACATTCGCTGAACCTTCATTCCAGTATCAGAGTTTTACGACCCTGGCGAGTGCTGTGTACGATCCGACACAACAGGGGTCATCTTATCAACATGTCCATCCTCAAACTCAAAATTATGAACCTCGTCCCACGTGCAACCTAATGCCTTATGACCACCAAATAATGCAACTTCAAAGGGCAGAGCCCTCGAGTCAATGTGGTAACCAAGATCAAGAAAACCAACAAATGCTCTGTCGACCAACAAGAATGAGCCGGCCAACCAGGTGTGGAACTGGTTCACGACATTATACACACAGGTAATAATACATATATGCAATTTAACTTAGTTATATTTGTAGTGAATGTTGACTTTTAACATAAATTCTTTCACTTGCAGGGATCATTAAATATCATGGATGAATAATCATAATTCAAACATGTATTAATGACTGAGTTAGTGAGATCTGTTTGATGTATACAATATCATAAATTATTTTTTCAGCTGTAATTTTTTCAAAATAGTACATTATCATTATTAAATTATTATAATATTATAATATTATAATAATTATATCATTAATAATCAATCAATACAATTACATAATATAATTCATGAACCAATAATTAGTAATTATTGTTACATTATCCTTTAATCAGTTGTAAATCAAAACAAAATCATTAGTAATCACAACACAAATATCAACACGAAAAAATGACTTTGATTTTTTGAAAACAATAACAAGACAAACAAAAAGGAGTTTTATGCTTTTAGATAACAAGACAAACTGAAAGGAGTTATTCCTTCTTTTGTCACAATTCAAAATCTGATCCCAATTGAAATCCATTTTGATTTTTTGTCACCATCGGAGAAAGCACCCAAAAAAGGCATCAGGGGCACCCACTCGGCGCGTGCAATGCATGTGCAATCTGGGTGCATGAATTCATTTTTTTTTCTAACATCATTGCTCTCTACTCCTCTTCTTTGATGACTCTCTTCGTCCATCCAGATCTAGACATTCATGACTATTTTGTCATTTAATAGATAACCACCCGTTATCCATCAATAAAAACATTCACCAGTTGTTATCAATGGTTTTTTTAATCCTAAAATAAAACAAAAAATTGTATTCATAGGATCTATATAAGTATTAGGATGACATGTGTTAGCCTAGTCAACGCCATGTCAATGGTAACCTGCTGAATAATTAATGTTAGGGTCTAATTACACTATTTTGTTGATTTAAAAAACTTCATTAGAGTTTTTTTCATTAAGGAACTTGATAGGGATTGTTCTCAATCATACCGTACCATAACGAATACATGATCGGTACCGGGTCTACCCACCTTGTGGAGTCCTACCCGAGCTTGACCGACCTTTTTTTGCGCACTTGCCTGACTTGTATCCCCGACCATATTGGGTCGGGCCGAGCATTCGACCCGCAGTACTTAGAGATTTACAGATAGTTCTCTCAGCCAAATTCAGTAGCGGTGCGCGCGATGGAGTCAAGAATCTTTAAACACATGGAGTGACCAGTCAGGACTCCGACCTTACCCTGTGCATGTGTTCCACGTGCCGCACATGCCGGGAGATCGGCGCGTGTCCCCTCATGCCTCCTATAAATATCACATTAAATACGAGAGGCTAGGGGGATTGAGGGGGGGATTGAGGGGGGGCTTTTGGCACTTTCCACACACTTACCTTTAGCTTGTAAACCTCTGACCCACTGTCATGTAATTCGAGCGTAAAGACTTAAACCAACAAGCAGACTAGAGCAAGATCTCTGTACAATCCGACCCCCTTACCTTACAAATTTGTAGGAATCTTCGTATTTACAACATTAAAACCTAATTGTACTATTAATTAGATTTAGGGAGGCAATTTGATGCTTTTTCGTTTTTTAGAAGAATGTTTGAACAGTATTTGCAATTTCTATTTTAAAATGATTTTTCCGACCAATCAATCGTTACAAAGTACCTTAATTGAGTAAGAAAAAATTACTTGCATACTTGAGTAAAATAAAATGTTCTCAAGAGTCTAGACATTTGTCTAGTGAAAAAAAAAAAAAAAAAAAAAAAAAAAAAAAAAAAAAAAAAAAAAAAACTTACTTAATACTTGCTCACAACGATAAGATGGGGGTTTAATTCCTGCTGCAAACATTGGAGGTTTAGGTTTTGGTTATTCATTGTGCGCAAAAGTGTACAATTTTGTAATTTATCTTCTCATGGGTCTGGGTAAGTTTTTAGGTTTTAAAAGTAAATTTTTTTTTTTTTAAAAAAAAAGGTAAAGTAAAATGTTTGTCTAGGGTGACATAATTTAGAAGGCCACAAGTGTCTATTAAATACATAGGGTAGTACAATAAATGGATTTGCATGCAACTAAAATTCTATTTTTGATATACATTCACCAGAACTTTCGTTAGGAGCTATTCTCCTTGTCTCTTCCTTTGTGTTTTTGGTAAGGTTGCAAAAAACGTTAAGCGCCGATGGGGCGCTTAGGCACCGATTTTTTAATTTTATTTTTTAATTTTTTTTAATTTATTATTTTTTAAAAAATAAAATTTAAACTAAAAAATTTTAAAATTCAATAGTAAAACATAAGGTTTTTCTAATTTTTTCTTACAAATTATTGACGTAAGTGGTTGTAAAATCGTTTTGAATATTGTTGAAACCATCTAAATACATTAAAAAAATTAAAATAAAGAGCAAAAGAAGCATTTTTTGGAGAAATACGCAATTTGAAAAAAAAAATTGTCCAAAACGAACAACCAAGTCAAAAATTATGTCTTGCCAAAGTTTCTCACTTTTCAACACAAAAAAAAAAAAAAAAAAAAAAAAAAAAAAAAAATCGGCCGGTTCAGCCGGCTAGGCGGTCTAGGCAGCCGCCTAGCCGCCCAGCTGCGGAGGAGGCCGATTCCGGCCGAATCGTCCGTGGCCGGGCAGTGCCTAAGCGCGATTTTTGCAACACTGATTTTTGGGGGCGCCGACAAATACAAATTTGAGTAGCCTTCATTGGTAATTAAAGGTGGACATAGGAGAGGAGAAGAATGTGGACTTATAAATACTACATTTACTCCTTTTTTTTTTAATACGGTTAACTCTATTACAATAGAGTATCATACTTTCTCAACCTACTGAAACATAGAGTCAATAGCACCTCCACTGAGAATCCACAACCTCCCATGTGGAAGTTCAACTTGGTGTCATTGGACCACAAGGTTCTTGGTACTCTTTTTCTTTAAATTTATTTAATTGTTTACTTGTTACGTGGGCTGGTATGTGCGTACCATGTAAGCTGTCTGAACATTTCACAACTTTCTCTTTCTTGTTATATCAACACATGAAACGATGTTGATATAGTAAGTAAGAAGTCTCACTTAAAATTTATTTATAACGACATGATGAACATTTAATTCTTACATGACATTGGAACTTTGGGTTAAACTATTTTGCAAAAAATTGAGATTAAGGATCTGTTTGAACACTTGAAAAATGTTTTTCAAAAAATAATTTACAGAATTTTAGAAAACTATATTTTTTTGTTTGGATGAAAGTTAAGAAACTATATTTTTCTGTTTGGTTCATTTTCTTGAAAATGAAATATTATTTGCTATAATAATAATAATAATAATAATAATAATAATAATAATAATAATAATAATAATAATAATATGTGGTGGTGTGGTGTTAGTGATGGTGGTGTTGGTGACGGTGGTGTTGATGACAGTGGTGGTAGTGGTTGTGATGGTGTTTGTGGTAATGGTGGACTGATGGTGGTGGTGGTGGTGGTAGCAGTAGTGGTGGTGTTGTGGTATTGGTGGCGTGGCAGTGTGGTGGTCGTCATGTGGTAGTGGTGGTGGTCGTCATGTGGTAGTGGTGGTGGTGATGCTGTGATAGTGTTGGTGTGGTGGTAGTGATTGTCGTGGTGGTTTGATGGTCGTAATGGTGATAATAATAATAATAACGTAGAAACTAACGTAGAAATATCTTCCAATTAAAAAATTAGGAATACATTTTTCGCTAAATTGAACATTTTTTCCATTGACCAAAATGAATATTTTCTTTTGACATCATTTTTCTTGAGTATCCAAACATTAAAAAATTGAGAAAAGTCCATTTTCGGGTTTTCAAACCAACCCAAAATTCTAACCAAAAAGATTGAAAGTTGGACGGTAAACTCGGCCAAAAGATGACTACCGAAGAGCCCGGCACGCACAATCCTATCCTATCCGAGTCCAGACAAAGGCCTTAAAAGAGAAATGAAAGGAGATTTTTAGCATTTTTCCTTTTCATTACAGGAAAAGGCAATGATTAGTAATGTGGCAGAAAGATAGTTGTATGCTTGCATGGCCCAGATAGTTTGTCCTCTAGCACTAGCACTAGCACTAGCAGCATTCACGCTTGGTCTGTGGGGTAATGACTACCACAATTGATGGAATGTGTTATCCCATTTTCTCTTAACAAACCACTACAACAATGAAGAAAGTAATAATATCATTCGACAATGCAGTAAAGTTCAGTTCAAATCCTTCACTTCCCTTATATTAGACGTACCAAAAAAGAATGATTTCACAATGATGAGTGTACAAGAAACTAGATGATCAGCAACATTGTCAGATTCACCCATGCTCTCATCCATCATCCTAAATCTCAGGTTTACACATGAATCTTGTATCAGGCACATCAGCGTCCCTTTATGCATCTCAATCAACACACGAATAAACTCACTGCACTCCACTTCCATCGTCTAACAAAGAGTGTTTTTGGAGGATGGCAACAGTCTCTTCCTCGGCACTGACACAACAGCACAAACTCTTCAGCATTATGCACTTTCTTCATAAAACTTAGAGACTTTTTATGTATAGACCGTGTATTCTGTAAGCAACACAGTGAATCTTCTATGCATAGGAAGCCTTCGGCTACCATATTTTCTGGTCTAATCATTTGTTTATTTACAGACACAAACATTGTTTTTAAGGCAGACTTTCAAGGCCAGGTGCCACTGACCACCTAGTCGCCTAGGCGATGAGAATATATATATCAATTCATAATTTAGCATTTTAGCATATATACATATTCTCAAATCCCAACAATACGTAAACTAAATTATGCAATAATTTAGCATTTCTAGCATTGGTCTTTAGATTTAGCCTTCATTTTAGGATCCGTTGATGGATCATAATTGGGGTTATTTTCATTCTCAGCCATAACCTGTCATAAAACAAAGTAAACAACCACTAAGGTGAGGCTGGGAGGGGGGAGTCAGTGTCTCAAGCTCTCAACTACGTAATTGTATTAGTAGGGTTTTTTTTTTCTTTTAAGGTGAGGCGACCGGTCTCCACCGACCAGACGCCGACACAAACCAGTTGGTTTGAAGACTAGTGTAAAGTAAAGAATTTATTTGTAAGTTCGAGGGCAAGTTCATGACGGCACAAGTCTTTTATATTGTTAATTGGTAAGTTAATTACTCTAAACCTATATTCAATCAAACCTGAACTTAATAATAATAATAATCCCAAATTATATGCATACCTCCCAGGTCTTAAGATCTTGTACTTTCCTTGCTTAGTGAGATCCACCACCGTTGATCCTGCTCGCCCAGCTGGAAGTACACCACCATCATAGATGTAGGCACAGTGGCTCCAGAGGTTCTCAAAATCTCTGATGTTGATGCTACTGGGCTGTCCGCTAAGGTTTGCACTGGTAAGTGCAAGTGCACTTCCAGAATGCCGGGCAATAACTCTAATAAATGTATTATCGGGCACTCGAACCCCTATGCTCTCAAGTCCGGGGTTTAAAGACTTCTCAAGGATACTTGACTCACCTGCAAAATATTGAGAAAGTTAAAATTTTGGGTACAAGTACCTTCTGCTAGAATTACCAAACTAAACAACATGACAAGGTACAAACCTCGTCTTAGCACGACAGTTACAGGACCAGGAAGGAGACAATCAAGCAAGCCATGAGGTAAATGATCAGTGATGGCGTATTTTTGTATGTCTTCAACATCACCAACACAAATTGCCAGGGGATTTGTATATTTACGACCTTTGATATCATATATACGGTTAACGGCCTCAGCAGAACTGTAATACCATACAGTACGAAAATGAATCATGAAATATATCATGTATGTATAACAAACTTGATGAAGAAAAGCAATATACAATTTATTCAACACTATTTAGTAAGAAATAAATTAATGTGCACAAGGCCACGAGTTCAAATCCCAGCCTTCTTGGTTTGAGCCGGTCAGCTATGGACAACCTAGATTGGTTAACCTCCTTGTGGTCCTTTGCCAGCTAAGATCACAACGCGGAGTTTACCCATGTACACTCTCGAGTAGTGGTTGCGGGTTTCCCTTGTCACCCCAAAAATAAATTAATGTGCCCTCAATCTGGTTTCTTGCATATAGCATTATTTAATGGCTAAAAGATCAAATTAGCCCTTAAGGTTTGCAAAATCTGTCAATTTGCAAAAAAAAAAAAAAAAAAAAAAAAAAAAAATTCAAAGATCTGATCAAATCACCCAGATTTTAACAGAATTCTTTAACTCTGTTAAACATAGATGACATGTTTGAGCATTTAGACATGTCACTGGGTGAATCCAAATTAATAATTTTGAAAGCAGAAATTAACCCCCAGGAAAAAAACAATCTCGGTAGCTCTCTCCCCTCATTTCTATGTCACCGCCCCAATATAAACAGTAAATTCTTACTGTACATCTATCAAACATTATCCTACACATGTAAGCTATCATTATTGTAATTAAAAAGTGTAATCATTCAATTACTTAATTTCACTTATGCAAAACAAACATGATAGCTTGAAATCACCAAGGACTAAATCGTCAAGGAACTGCTTCTACTTCAAGTGCCAAAGAAATAGTTATAGACTAGACACTGAAGATCCCATTTGGGAACTAGAAATCCCAATCCAAAGAAGTTTCTGAAATCTGAATTCAATACCCAACTTAAGAGAAACAATAGTAAAAGGACTTATTCAACTTTCACTCTTTATAATACTTTATGGGTATACCTATATCATTGAATGCTCTAACCATATTATTGCAGTAACACCCCACTTTCCTTCTTGTACTTAACATTGAACATCAAAAATGAAAAAATGCACATACAAAAAATACAAAAGAGCTGAACCTAACTGACTGAGCATTCCAAAACAGAAAACACAATGCACACATAAACAAATCAATGGAGGTAAAAAGTTCCCAAATAAAGAAGACAACTCCAAAAGCAAATTTTCTATTAACAGGGCTATAACATACAAAAGGAAGTTAAAAAAAACAGGTCAACTTTGGAAGGAGAGGAGTGGCATTTACCAAGCGTCACAAGCAAAGCCATAGAGCGTGTCGGTGGGGACAGCAATAACATTCCCAGACTTGATAGCTTCAATTGCAGCTTCAGCATAATCCTCTGTTGCTGGTTGCACCATTCCCATCCTATTAGTCTCCACTCTCAAATCCATCTTGGTTTTCACACTAACCCCAACCAAGCTCCTCCTCTTGCGCTGCCCCAATTTCACAAACCCAAACTTCCCAATCACCCCTGAAGAGTGAAGACCCACATATACATACAAGAATCTTCAGTACAAACAAATAAGCATATATCCAGGATGCTATATTTTCAAGTTAAAAGTATTATACGAGAGAGTGGTAGAACCTGGGGAAGGGAGGATGAAGGGGCTGAAGAGGGGCAGCCACTGGGCAATTCTTATGTTTTTAGGGGTGATGTACATCAGCAAACTCTGCTTTCTTCTGAGAAGATATTGACATGCACATTCAAAAACAAGTCTATGCCCTATTTTGTTGGAAGATACTAAATAATGATGCTTTATTTACAAGGAATCAAATAATTTACCGTAAATACGTTGAAATTAAAGACAGAAAAAGGGTTTGAGAGGTTCTGCTGCTTTAGGTCACAAACAGAGTTGTCAGAATGGACCTGTGGGGCGATCCAATTCCAACCCACAACCCGCCATAAGGCACGATTTTGCAGGCGGGGCAGGCTGAGAAAACCTCAAATCAACCCAACCCACCTTGGGCTGCAGGTTGGGTGGGCCAGCCCTCCAATAATTTTTAAAAATAATAATAATAAATAAATAAATAAAATAGCCATCTATCATTTATCTTCAAAGACAGATGTGCTCACTAATCATAAGATGTCTGGAAATAAACTGCATATCAGCAACAAAACCATAGACACTGTCAAATAAAGAAACAACTAAACTTTTTGAACTGTTGGTTTCCATTCCCTCTAAGTCTCTAACTGCAGGTGTTCAATCATCAGGCAAAAAATATATGACACTTACACAACAACTAAAAAGGTCCTCTCAAAGCAAACTTTTGGGGATTCAACTCAGAATCCTGTTACTATGAAATCCAGTAAATTAATGGTCATGCATGCCTGCATGGCATAGCTTGTGTTGTAGACTGTAGATGACTCGAACAGTCAAGGGGTCATTTTTAATTACCCCATACTACATTTAAGCAATCCCTTTTAGCTTTCTCACCAATAAGTTATGGACACCACAAACAAATATTTCTTATGCATCTCACAGAAAGTATTTACAACTCAACCAACATAAATAAAGCAAAAGAGTGATATTTTGTTGGGATGGAAGTGCAAGATAGAGATATAGGGAGATGAAAATAGTGTAAGGGCAAGCAAAAGAAGTTCAAGCAAACAACATCACATATAAACAGAGACAAACATACTAAAATTAACACCCATAATTTCAATTGTATAGACATTAGTTAGCATTTGATTAAATAACTATATCCCATGCCCTGAACAGAAATCTAGTTTAAGATTTAGAACAATTTTTATCATTAGAAAAGCTAATTATAGTCATTTACTCATCTACCTTGCAGGCTGCGTCTCTACGACTCTGCGAGGGTGACGAGGCTATGTCGCTGGGCAGCTGGGTGCTGGCAGAGTGGCAGCCTGCGCCACTAGAGTGCTGGACGGACTGATTTTGAAGGCGGGCGCTTGCAGGCGGTTTTCCTGGAAGTCTGGAACTGGGAGGATTTTGGTGGTCGACATACTAGGGAGCTTCGCTGGAAGCTAGGGCAAAATATATAATACAAATTGGTACACATTATAAAATTCACCACTTATAAATGTTTATTTTTAATGTATTAAATTAATTTTTAATGCATTATAAATATATATATACTTTTAGGTATTATATTAAAAATAATATTATATTAAAATAAATCTGCCGTACAATAAAAATAATCATTTAAAAAATAACATAAAATATATTAAAAATAAAATTTCTATTTCTATATAATAAAAATGAACATGTATATTAGTGATCCACCTCACTATATAAATAATGATTCACGGTATAATGATTGAAGTTAAGCCAATACATTAAGGTGAATGAGAGACACCAACCATCTTTGTTTGACAACAACACCCGCTAAGACTATCTCCAATCAACACAGCAAAATGCTAAAATGGTGTGCTTTTTGACGCAAAATCTCTGCAAGGTACACGATATTGCGGCAAAATTTTGTCGTTTCATGAATAGTGCAGCGCCATATACGCTGCACTATTCATGAAACGCCATTTTTGTGCAATAATTTGTTTTCCATTTTGCCCCTCTTTTGTTCTTGGCATAGTTATCATGGCGTCGCCTAGGCGACGCCTTGGCGTCCTGTCGGTGGAGACAGGACGCCTGGAGGCTTCGCCTCGCCTGAAAATGGTGAGGCGAGCTCCGGCGTCGCCTAGGCATCCCAGAAGACGCCAAGGACGCCGATTCGGCGTCCAAACCCATAAACCCTACCCATTTTTAACTTTATTTTTTTTAAAAAAAATGGTATCACTGTGTCGGCGACTCGAACTGATAGAGAAGAAGAAAGCCAACCCAGTGACCCACAGCCACCGTCGTCGCCGTCCCACCGGCGTCGCCCTCCCACTGCAGTGGGTCGTCATCGGTGCTTCTTTCTTCGTCTTTTCTCTTCTTCTTTCTTCTCCCACCGCCGTCGTCGACTACCATTCTTGATTTTTTTTCTTCCTTTTCCTTCTTTCTTTCTTCTTGGCTTCATCGTTTTCAGACTTATTTACTTTATATTTACTTTATTACTCCTAGAAAGTTGTAGCCTTGAGAAAAGGAATAGTTTTCTGCTTCAGTTTGTAAATGAAAGCTACTGCAGCTACAACTTCCTAGAGTATATAATAAATAAGGCTGCCTATTTCCAACAAATATATATATATATATATATATATATATATATATATATATATAATTAATTAATTCTTCCCAATATATATTCTCATAATAATAATAATAATAATAATAATAATATTATTATTACTATTATTATATATTACTCATCGTCTAGGCGGGCGCCTAGTCGCCTAGGCGACAAGGCGGTCGGGGAGCGCCGCGACTTAAAAGGGCGCCGTGATAACTATGGTTCTTGGTCTTTTTTAATAATTCCTTCTGTATCTTTATATATATATATATATATATATATATATATATATATATATATATATATATATATTGTTAAATATTTAAACATAAATTATATATTATTAAAAATAAATTATATCATTTGAAATATCTCATCAAGACATTTAAAATAAGACTAATATTGAATATAATTCAATTAAAAATTAAATTACATAACATAATTAAAGTTGTAATTTATTAACACATCCAATTAAAGTGCAGAATTACAACTATATGTTATATTAAAATAATAAAAGTATAAATATAAACTTTTAATTTATGAGAATATAAATTATTTTAGTGTATGAATAAAATTTGGTGTAAATGGGTTGGAGATGAAAAATATTTGGTGTAAGAATATGTTGAGAATATTTCTTTTAGTGCAGAATTTGGTATTTTTGGTTGGAGATGGCCTATAATAGCCTTCATTCGAGAATACCATAGCCATGACTGTTTCGTAAACAATGTTTAAATTTGAATCTTCAAATGAAAAACTGAAGGGGGTCCAAGACTACCGTCATCTTAGAATTGAAAAAGATAATAATGGTTTCCATTAAAAAAAAAAAAAAATCATAGCAGTTTGACCATAATTGTGCAAGCGGTAACTAGTAAAATGTAAAGCCAAGTTAGGACACAACTCGGCAAATCTAAACCATTTTGACAACTATAGCTAAAAAAAAAAAAAAAAAAAAAGGCGGGGGGCGGGGGAGGGGGGAGGTTGGAATTAGGGATATCATTTGTCAAAATTTGTGACTCTACATACTGTTTTGGTTGCCATAGTTTGTCCCCTAACATTCACGTTTGGTCTATGGGGTATTATTGATTTATTGGTATTAACAATTGGTTTGTGGGGTATTAACAAGGACAATTGATGGAATTTGTGTAATCCCATTTTCTCTTCACAAACTACAATAATTGATGGTTTTGTCGAGTTCGAGTCCATCATAAACTGAGTATGAAAGTCTAGAATGAGGATAGGAAAATATTAGTTTTATTGTTTGGTCAAATATTGGTGTTCTTGTTAGAAGTCAGGATTAGTGACCAACAGGCTAAGATGTATTGTAAGGACCAATGGATGATGTCTTAAAAGGAAATAAGGGTGCTTATTTATAATGTAGAGGACTAGAGACCCTTCATATGCTCGACAAATGTACGACTCTAGGTTGCCTTCATTCTTGGTTATACATGTGTCCCCTCAATACTTGGATGCCAGCGATCTTCACACGGGTAAATAAAACATCCTACCTTCTAGCACATGATATCTTGAGTGGCTTGGGTGGTTGGTTGCTTGTGTTGTCACCCATAAGGTATAGGTCCGAATTCTGCTAGCTACACCTCTTTAATTTAGCATTATACCCCTGCTTAGCAATAAAAATGGACCCCCCTTAGGTCAAGACTTTCCTAATAAAATGGGCCCGGGTCCCATGGCCCCATCAATAACAATGAAGAAAGTAATAATACAAGAAAAATCACTTTCACATTGAATTTTTTTCTGCCATTTTTTTATTAGAAACCTCAACTAATTAAAAATAGTAAGTTTGTCGCAACTAGCAATCTTAAGGGATATTGAATTCTTGATTTGTAACTAATCTTATGTAACTATTTAAGTAATTGACCAATGTTGTCAAAGCGCTACCTAGGCGTCTGGGCATCGTCTTGGACGTCTAGCCCGGGTCTAACCCAGTTTTTTTTTTAAGGTTGTCAAATAAAACTGAACGCTCTCCTATTAGTAGGGACTCAACTTGTTTTCTCCAAATTGGAAAATTGGATGAGGTGAGTTTAATTGGGAAGTGGGTTGGGGCATAGAGTTGGATGATAGTTGTTTGAGGTGTTGCTTGAGGTGTAGCAGCCATGAGAAGTTAGAAGAGAGGAAAACATAGTAAAACAAAAAAAAAAAAAAACAAAAAAAAAATGAATTTGTTTGACCAGTGAATAATAAACATGAGAACAGATAAAAAAAAAGGACAGAAAGAGTATCATTTATCTTCAAAGATAAATGCTACGTTGCTCTAATGCTCTCTAATCACAATGTCTGAAAATTAATTGTATATCAACAACGAAAACATAGACACTGTAAAGAAAAAAAAACAAACAAACAAACAAACAAACAAAAACAAAAAAAAAAAAAAAACAAACAAACAACTAAAATTGTTGAACTATTGGATTGCATTCCCTCTAATTGCCCACCTTCAATCATCACATGAAAAATATCTGACACTTTTACTGCAACTAAAAATGTTCTCTGAAAGCAAACTTTTGTGGATTCAACACTGAATCCTCTTACTATGAAATCCAGATATCCAATAAATTAATGGTCATGCATATATCCCTGCATGGCTTAATTAGCTTGTGTTGTAAACTAGACTATAGACATCACTCGAACAGTCAAGGGTCATTTTTAACTACCCAGCAATCCTTTTTAGCTTTCTCACCAATAAGTTATGGACACAACACAAATGTTTCTTATGCATCTCACAGAACATATCTACAACACAAATGTTTCCTTGTGCATCTAACATATTTCGCTAATGCAACACATTTAGGGGTATGACGTGACAAAGTAGAAGTAGTAGTTTTAGCTCTTTTTAGGCTTAGGTTCTCCTTGTTCTATAGGAAGTGTATGTTCTTCAGAATTAAGCAATTCGAAGTTTAACTCTATTTCGCTATCATTACCAAAAGCACTGCCAATATAGTTGACACTAGGAGATGCCATTATGCTGCACAAAGGTTATCACTAACAAAATTATCACTGTTCACGGAATCACTAACAATTAACAAAATTATCAGTTTATCACTGTTCACAGAATCATGAACAATTAACAAAATTATCGTTGTTCACAGAATCATTAACAATTAACAGGTAACATTTAACATTATGTTCACAGAATCACAATTCAAGTGTTCAACACTTCAACATTATGTTCACAGTTCACAGAATCACAAAGCTTAGTTACTAAAATTGTTTAGTGAGAATGTAAGAGGGAGAAGGAGTGAAGGACGAACCACAGTAGCCAGTAGCGAGAGAGGCCGGAGCTGGCCGCGCGCGGGGAGCAGGTCGCCGTCGGAGACTTGGAGTTCGCAGTCGCAGCAGACCGGGAGAATTGGAGAAGGCCAAACCAAACTGGAGAACTGGAGTTCGCAGTCGCTGGTCGGAGCCTCGGAGGTCGCCGGTCTTCCGTCTTCGCTTCGTGCCTTCGGCCTTCGCGTTCGCACTTCGCTGAGAGTAGTCGAGAAGAGAGCCAGACAGTGAGAGACAGTCAGACGGAGAGATTAGGCGATTAGCTGATTATGTCTTCTTTAGAGTTTTTTGCACTTTTGGTCCCACGACTATAGTGACACTTGCAGAATTGATCCACGACTTTTGAATCTTGCAATTTTAGTCCACGACTATTGATTTTTTTGCAAATATGATCCTTCCGGCCACTTTTCTGTCAAAATTTCACCCAAAAAAAAAATTATTAATTTTTACCTGATGTCTTCGGATGATCCGGCAGACGTGCTGAGGACCATTTTAACCCGGCTAAAAATTGAGAATTTTTTTTCCGGTGAAATTTTGACGGAAAAATGACCGGAAGGACCATTTTTGCAAAAAAATCAATAATCGTGGACTAAAATTGCAAGGTTCAAAAGTCGTGGATCAATTCTGCCAGTGCCACTATAGTCGTGGGACCAAAAGTGCAAAAAACTCGTCTTCTTTAGGGATTGTGTGATTTGTGTCGACTACTCGACTTTACTGTTAAAAAAATAATAATAAATAAATAAATAATAAACCGGCCCGGATAATCCGCGGGTTACCCCGGACTCAAACCGTTTAACTCAGATAAAATTAGGGTAAAACAGGCTGGGTTGAGATTTTCAGAATAGTTATGCTGTGCATCAGAATGCACTATGCATGGTGCATACGGATGCAAAAACGACGTCGTTTTATTAAAAACTGTTGGAAAAAGTACTTGTAATCTGTAATACACTTGACATACAACAATAATACAGAATACAACAGGGAACAAAAACTGGATCATTTGCTATCTTCAGGCGCGTGTAATCACTTTCCTATACGCTTTAAATTTCCCTCAATAAAAGCAACAAGGTTCAAGATTTAATCTTATGGGATACAAGAAGATGAATGAAATTCTCAAGTTGCTTTGTTTGAGAATTTCCTGTAGAGATGTAAGCATGTGAAGTATCTTGGTTTCCTGCAAAATAATTGCTTGTAAAATTCATATGTAAAATTGTCTATCACTTTCAGATGTTTCTCCAATATATTTATAGATGAAAAATATATCTGTTTGGAGAAGTTACATGGAAGTTACTGTGATTTAAAACTCAACTTCCATAAGATAAGATATATCCTGATTGATATATCTATCACTGGAGAAATAATAAAATTATTTTGAGTACTGTATGCAAAATTATATACATATACATATATATATATATATATATATATATATATATATATATATATATATATATATATATATATTACGCATGAAAACATGCAAAGAATAAATATAAATAATATCCATATATGTAGTTCAATAATCTCAAGCATACAGCTACATATATCAAGCATGTTAAGTGTAACTTTGAAGCATATAGCTTCAAAATGCATAAATAGAAGAGCATATTCCAAGCACGTTAAGTACATATTCCAAGCACGTTAAATGTAGTTTTGAAGCATATAGCTTCAAAATTCCCCAAAACCTTACGCATGAAAATATCCAAACATGCATTAATACTCTCAAGCATATTAGCTATAACTCTCAAGCATATTAGCTATATATCACAAGCATATAGCTATATACTCTCAAGCATATTAACTATATACATTTCTCCCAGTATTTTAATTAACTTTCTACCAAACTAAAATAATATTTACAACTCCACAACTCCAAATATTATTTAAGCTTTCATGGTAGTTCATCTGAAACATTAATCTCCATTACTATATAAAATTTCAACATTCCTCCTCCATTTATATAGTAAAGACTAATACTTTACCAAGATAAATCCAAAACTCATGCATAAATGAAAGTGTCTTAGAGATTGAACTTTCACATAGTATTATATGCGTTACATTAATTCGGATTGCAGTGATGGACGAACCTTGAATCACGCAGTCACTTTGAAAAAACATAGATATAACACACACAAGTTTTACAGTCATTACAACTCACTGTAACTTGACACTATTATGGCCATGTTTCCGTATCCATTAATGAACACGTACCAAGTAAAGCTCAAACTTGTTTGAAGCGGCCACACTTCATGCTCACAGAGGCTAATCTTTTATATCATGCACTGCATCTTGCATTTTTTCAAAAGATCAGTTAAGAGTAAAAACTCATCCCTACAACAATGCAGAACCAAGCATCACCTTTTCTTTGGATACAATTTTAATTAAACTTTTGATGGTTGCAAATCACAAAATGAAGTACTCATCTACATTGAACTCAAGGTCTAACGTAATAAGTTAGACGTGAGTTGAGCTTTCCTTCACTTGCAATTTTAATTTAGGCTTTCCGTATCCCTTCCGATGAACCGTGTCCCTTGCAAGGACTCTTGCAAACGGATCCGTTAAAACCGGGACTGTACCAAGTCCAATGCTACAACACTATTACCTAGGATTTTCAACATAGCTAAATCTCAAGCCCATGTGCCTTCACTTGCCATTATAAACACTTGTTTATATGATATGGCCAGTGTAGTAGCATTGTCATAATGTACTAAAATGGTGACATCGGTTTTGGCCAAACCGGAATCTAAATAATTAAATTCCTTAGCCAATAAAATTCTTTTATGTCAAAGCCAACACAAGAAATTCATATGCCGTAGTTGAAAAAGCAACTTTGCTTTTAGAACCCATAAAACAACACCTCTTCCAAGTAGAAATATCCATCTATTAAATGAGGAACAAGTTTCATGATTACACATTCAACTGGCATTAGAATATCTTTTCAGGATGAAAATTTCTATTAAATATACTAAACCATAATTAATGGTTTTACTCAAGTATATCAAAATTCCTTTTAATCTCATCCACTTAGCCAACTGAACATGATGATAGATAGAATTTTAATATCCTATTAATGAACTGGTGAAATAAAATATTTAATTGATTATAACCGGAACCCACTTAATAGGTTCCTAATCAATAAATATTTATATCCTGCAAATTCTACAACCAAGAATTTCAATCATCATGTTGAACTTATTAGCAGTGAGTGTGAGTATTATTATTATTAATTGTATTTAATTTATATAACCTATGCTAGTTTTCTATGGCTAGAATAAGTCTACTGTCTGTATCCTATTAGATAGGAGTAGTTAGAAGTAGACTGAGATATACTCTCGTGTAATTCTATTTGTTGGTTAATTGAATTGAATCTCTGAGTTCTCATCTGGTATCAGCCTAAACACGATCCTCCACCACCCAAACGTTTCCCCCCTCCCTACCCATGTCGTCTAATTCCTCCGACCGTACCCCCTCTGCCGCCGGCGGGCCATCTCCGGCAAGTTTCAACCCCCTCGCCGGAGCTCACCATTTTATTTCTATGAAACTAACCTCTAGGAATTTCCTATTTTGGAGAACTCAGTTATTACCATTCCTTAGAGGTCAAGATTTAATTGGTTTTGTGGATGGAACCAACCCATGCCCGCCCGCCACGCTCACCACCGTGTCTAGCGATTCCGACACTGGCACCACGACCACGACTACCGTTCCCAATCCGGCGTACAAGTCGTGGACGCTACAGGATCAATCGATCCTTTCATTGTTGATATCCTCGATGTCGGACGAGGTTTTACATCTCGCGGTTGGCCGGGATACCGCCGCTGATGTTTGGAGATCAATCTGCACCGCCCTCGGCTCCAACACGCAAGCTCGTTGCCTGAGCTTGCTGGGGCAGTTTCAAGCCCTCCGGCAAGGTAACTCCACCCTGAGCGATTATCTCGGACGAGCCGAGCTCTTGGTGGAAGCGCTCGCGCAAGCCGGACAACCTTTCTCCATGGCCGAACAAAATCTATATGTTGTGCATGGTCTGAGGCTGGAGTATCGTGCGTACGCGGCATCCCTCACCGCCCATGCGCCAGTGTCGCTACTGCATCTTGCTGACCATCTCCAGGCCGCTGATTTCATCTTGGCGGACGATTTTTCGGAGACCGGCAGTGCAGCGTCGGCTGCTTTTTATTCTGGTCGAGGTCGCGGAGGACACCACCAGTCCGGCGGCTTCGCTCCGAGCAGTGCAGAAGGTGGCGGTGGTCGGCAGTCCCAGTGGCGAGGCGGCAGAAATCAGAGGGGCGGCCGGAATCAACGCGGGGTACCACGGTGCCAAATTTGCAGGGCGCAGGGTTATACTGCCGTTTACTGTTATAAACGGTACACGACTCAACCGCCCACGCAGGCCAATGTTGCAGTGTCCGGCGAGTCCCCGGGCACATCCGTCTCGGCCGAAACATGGTATCCTGACACGGGTGCCACGGCTCATGCCACTCTAGATGCCGGCATGATAACAGCCCAGGAGGAGTATAATGGTCCGGATACGCTCCGGGTGAGAAACGGTACAGGTTTAGTTATCTCACATGTTGGCCATGCATCAATCCCCACTGTTTCCAAACAATTATTCCTATCTGATGTATTACATGTCCCAAAATTAACTGTTCCTTTATTGTCCGTTCAAAAATTCGCTAAAGAAAATAGTGTGTTTTTTTTTAATTTCATGACAGCTACTTTATTGTGAAGGATTCCAAAACCAAGGCGGCGCTTCTTAAAGGCCCGACTTCTGGAGGTCTATACAAGCTTCCTGTGTCTCGGAGTCAATTTGCGTTCGTCAGTTCCCGGGCAACACCCACAACCTGGCATGCCAGACTTGATCATCCACATAGTCTAGTGCAAAATAAAATACTACAGCATTGTTCAGTTTCTCATGATAAATGTAGTTTCGGGTCTTGTAAGGCTTGCCATCTCGGCAAGTCCTCTCGTTTTCAATTAGATATATAGGATAAGTGAGTCCAGCAAAAATGTACTAGATTTGGTGTATACAGACATCTGGGGTCCTGCACCAGTTGTCTCGTCTAGTGGTTACCGCTATTTCCTTTTGTTTGTTGACGATCATTCGCGCTATTGCTGGTTTTATCCATTAAGGGTAAAATCAGACATTTATAAAATGTTTGATCTGTTTCGTGTGTTGGTAGACCGGCAGTTTTCGCGCTCTATCAAGTCTATACAGTCGGATCTAGGGGGTGAGTACCGCAAATTGCATACCACATTCCAAACCCTTGGGATTAATCATCGCCAATCATGTGCCTACACGCATGAATAAAACGGAAGGGTTGAGCGCCGTAACCGACACATTGTCGAAACGGGCTTGGCTCTTCTCGCCCAATCAGCTGTCCCACAACACTACCGGGATCATGCTTTTGAAACAACCGCATGCCTAATAAATTATCTACCTTCCTCAGCCTTACAATTCGAGAGTCCATATTACTGACTATACAAAAAGTTACCCCCATATCAATTTCTCCGTGTCTTCGGGTGCTTGTGTTACCCACATCTAAGGCCTTACAACCGTCATAAAATAGAGTTCCGTTCAACACCTTGTGTATTCCTGGGGTATCCTCCCTCCTTCCGAGGATATAGATGCATGGACTTAACTAGTGGGAAGACTTATATCTGTCGTCACGTGCGGTTTGACGAGTCTACTTTTCCCTTTGCCACAGGTTCATCACCACAAGCAGTTGAGTCACAGCCTGTGCTATGGGCAGCTAGTCCCGTAATACCTGTTCACATTGAACAAGCGGTCAGTCTCAACACCCCTATGCCACATGACGTCGATCCCCAGCCAATAGCTCAAGAAATGCCGCCATTGGCCATTGAGCCCGCTGTCCCGGTTTCTCGGGGGCGGGGTCGGCCTCGGGGTCGGGGTCGGGGACGGACACAGCCGCAAGAACGGGAACATGGTGTGCGTCTACGTCGCACGACACACGGGACTAATGAAGAGTTTCACGCTCTGACTGCAATCACTACTGATCCAACTTGTTACTCCCAAGCAGTTGGACATCCACAGTGGAGGGATGCGATGGATCAGGAATTTAATGCCTTACTACATAACAACACCTGGCGCTTAGTCCCACCGGATCCTACTATGAACATAATCGGGTGTAAGTGGGTATTCCACACCAAGTGAACCGCGGATGGCTCTATAGAACGGTACAAGGCTCGCCTTGTGGCAAAAGGGTTTAATCAGGTAGCAGGGGAAGACTTCTTCGACACCTATAGTCCAGTAGTCAAACCCACAACTGTGAGGTTTCTTTTCTTGTTGGCCATCACCAACAAATGGACCCTCCGGCAGCTAGATGTGCACTTAAATGATCATCTAGCCGAAACAGTCTACATGAAGCAACCTCCCGGTTATGAGGACCCGGCTCATCCCGATCACGTTTGTCACTTGCAACGATCTCTCTACGGACTGAAACACGCTCCCCGGGCATGGTTCAAAAGACTGCATGACTTTTTGCTTACCACGGGGTTCAGTGCATCGAAGACGGATGTTTCTCTATTCTACTACAGCATGGATGGGTGTCAGGTTTTCCTCCTTGTGTATGTAGATGACATCATCATGATGGGGAGTAGCGCGACGCTGGTCAACTCTTTGTTATGCCGACTTGCTACTGCGTTCAAGATCAGGGATCTTGGCAAACCCGGGTTTTTCTTAGGCATTGAGACCGTGGATACTCACGGCGGTATGGTTCTATCCCAGCGGCGTTATATGTCTGATCTGTTGAACCGAACTGGTATGGTTGACTGCAAGCAACTCGCAACACCTGCATCCACTACACAGTCTGTTACTCCGTCTGATGAGCCGTTCGATAATCCCACACAATACCGTCGGATTGTAAGGGCTTTACAGTACCTCACCATTACCCGTCCTGACCTTTCATACGCAGTAAATCGGTTGTGCCAGTTTATGCATACCCCAACCGTTGATCACTGGGCCATGGTAAAACTGGTGTTACGGTATATTAAGGGCACTTTGGATTATGGACTCCGACTCAGTTCTTCCCCGACTACTGCCATACATGCCTACTCCGACTCGGATTGGGCTGGCTGCCCTATTGACAGGAAGAGTACTAGCGGATATGCAGTGTTTTTAGGGACTAATCTCATCTCATGGTTATCCAGGAAGCAACGGACTGTGGCTCGCTCTTCGACCGAAGCCGAATAGTCGAATACAAGGCCCTAGCCGATGTCGCTGCTGAAGTAACTTGGGTCGTCTCTCTTCTCCGTGAGCTGGGTCTACACACGGGGCAGCCATCTACTCTTTGGTGTGACAATTTAGGCGCAACATATCTATGTGCTAATCCAGTTTTTCACGCCAGGACAAAGCATGTCGAAATCGACTATCATTTTGTCCGTGATAAGGTGGCCAGCGGGGACTTTGTGGTCAATTTTGTTTCGACTAAAGATCAGCTGGCTGATGTCTTCACCAAGCCGCTACCCGGACCCAGGTTTATAGCTCTGCGAGACAAGCTCAACGTTGTGCCGCTCACACCGTGTGCTTGAGGGGGTGTGTGAGTATTATTATTATTAATTGTATTTAATTTATATAACCTATGTTAGTTTTCTATGGCTAGAATAAGTCTACTGTCTGTATCCTATTAGATAGGAGTAGTTAGAAGTAGACTGAGATATACTCTCGTGTAATTCTATCTGTTGGTTAATTGAATTGAATCTCTGAGTTCTCATCGTGAGGACTTCTTAAAATAAAATTTTAACCTCCTCCATTTGAGACATCATCAACTTTGGAGAATAAACCTCCTCCATTCAGAGAACATCAACTTTGGAGAATAAACCATTTGATTTTAAGCTTTTAACTTTTCATGTTTCTTCTAAACTGAAGAATCATACCAACTTAAATCATAATCCATGATTTAAATTTGAAACTTTCTTTTCACTGCTAACTGACAGTCATACTAGATAAACTAGTAAACTTTTGGCTTTCAAAATTTTAACACATTCTCAATATGAGAAACTTTCTGTTAAAGGCATTCATAAATTTTATGAATTTCATTATGCATACTTCATGCATAAAACTTTCTACATGCCTTCATTAAAAATGTACTAGAATATTTCGAAGGCATTTCTGTCTTTAATAGAAATATTAATAACATAATATTTCAAAAACTTTCACAAGGATAAAAACATCTGTATGCTAAAATACCAATATTTCATGCATGAAAAAAATAAAAATAATTCCATCTTATCATTATGCAACTCTGTATCCATGCAAATGATACCAGAAATATTTACAATACCAAACTAAACCAAATTTGGCAATTTACAGCACACCAAGATCCAACATATTATACATGTATCTTTTATACTATGCATGCAACCGAGACAGAGTCTCAATATAAAAATATTTATAAACATGCATAAACATATCCTTGTATTTAACAGGCTATGCAAAATTCAAAAGAATCTCATGCATATCTTCTAGACATAATCTAGAACTTAACCAGTAAGTAAAATAAAACTTACGTACCTGCCAAGGCCGAGACAAAGATATAAAAGGTACTGTACCGATCTCATCCTGTAAAAAAATATCTTGCCTTGATAATCATCACTTCTGGCCTTTGATACGCTGAAACCACACACCCACTCTAGGGAAGTACACATCTTCTCATTCCAAATAAATCATGGCTAATAAAATGATTTATTTATATAAAATCATTTTCACATCTCACTAATCATCTTGGCATAATTTGATATGCCCATGATTTTGAGTGAAAACAGAAATGAAACTTCATAGCATAATTCAAACCACATGTACAACGTGTACATAGCATGCCATGAACACCATACAAAACCGCACGAAAATCTTCTTGTACAATAAACAAAGACAAACCCAAAAGTGATTTCCGTCATCCTCTCATCAACAAATTCAGAATCTCATTCCGAAAATATTACCGTGATGAGAACTTATTCTTCCATGCCTGACATCTTGCCTTTAAAACTTTCAAGGCAAGACCAATGATCACAGGTTTATAAACTTTAAAGCTTATAGATTGTTGGAAAAAGTGCTTGTAATCTGTAATACACTTGAGATACAACAATAATACAGAATACAACAGGGAACAAAAACTGGATCATTTGCTATCTTCAGGCGTGTAATCACTTTCCTATAAGCTTTAAATCTCCCTCTATAAATGCAACAATGTTCAAGATTTAATCTGATGGGATACAAGAAGATGAATGAAATTCTCAAGTTGCTTTGTTTGAGAATTTCCTGTAGAGATGTAAGCCTGTGAAGTATCTTGGTTTCCTGCAAAATAATTGCTTGTAAAATTCATATGTAAAATTGCCTGTCACTTTCAGATGTTTCTCCAATATATTTATAGATGAAAAATATATCTGTTTAGAGAAGTTACATGGAAGTTGCTGTGATTTAAAACTCAACTTCCATAAGATAAGATATATCCTGATTGATATATCTATCACTGGAGAAATAATAAAATTATTTTGAGTCAGTAACTGTATGCAAAATTATATACATATATATATTTATATATTCCTTACGCATGAAAACATGCAAAGAATAAATATAAATAATATCCATATATGTAGTTCAATAATCTCAAGCATACAGCTACATATACCAAGCATGTTAAGTGTAACTTTGAAGCATATAGCTTCAAAATGCATAAATAGAAGAGCATATTCCAAGCACGTTAAGTGCATATTCCAAGCACGTTAAGTGTAGTTTTGAAGCATATAGCTTCAAAATGACCCAAAACCTTACGCATGAAAATATCCAAACATGCATTAATACTCTCAAGCATATTAGTTATAACTCTCAAGCATATTAGCTATATATCACAAGCATATATCTATATACTCTCAAGCATATTAACTATATACATTTCTCCCAGTATTTTAATTAACTTTCTACCGAACTAAAATAATATTTACAACTCCACAACTTCAAATATTATTTAAGCTTTCATGGTAGTTCATCTGAAACATTAATCTCCATTACTATATAAATTTCCAACAAAAACGCGCATCTCCCCTTTAAAAAAAAAAATCAGGTTCGATTCCTAACAACAACATTATGTTGTTTATTCATTATGGAATTTGAGTTCATAGATTATAGAATTATAGTTCATTGATTCTGATATTATAGTTCATCGATTCTAGAATTTTAGCTCATCGATTCTGAAATTTTAGTTCATAGATTCTGGAATTTTAGTTCATTCATTCTGAAATTTTTAGTTCATAGATTAGATTCTGGAATTATAGTTCATCGATTATGGAATTATAGTTCATCGATTCTGAAATTTTAGTTCATATGTTGTTGCTGGGAATCGAACCTGATTTTTTTTTTTTAAGAGGAGACCCGCATTTTATTAAAACGACGTCGTTTTTGCATGCGTATGCACCATGCATGGTGCATACGGATGCACAGCATAATTTGCCAGATTTCCACCACTCGGCTAGAACCCGGGCTAAGCCCAACCTGGTGTGTTGAGCTTGTTTCGATAGCTCTCAACTAACATAAATAAATAAAAAAAAGTGATACTTTGTTGAGACGAAAGTATCAAGATTAACAAGTAAGATAGACATATGTAGAGATGAAGTCAGTGCTGCAAAAATCGCGCCTAAAAGCTAGGCGTTCGATCTCCTAAGCACCCGCTTAGCACTTTTTTTCAACATTGGATGAAGTAGTGTAAAGACAAGTAAAAGAAGTTCAACAAACAACATCGCATATAAATAGAGACAAACATGCTGAAATTAAGACCCATATCACAAGCACACATGCAATTGTATAGAAATTAGTTGGCCTTTGATTAGATAACTATATTTCATGAATAGAAATTTAGTTTAAGATTTAGATCAATTTTATCATTAGAAAAAATTGTGGTGGACAACCAAACACTCGAAATAATTCTTTGTTGAAACAAGGTGGCGTCACCGGGCGACTAGGTGCTGGCAGAGTGGTAGCATGCGCCGCTGGAATGCTGGACGAACTAATTTTGAAGCCAGGCAATTTTTTTAAAAAAATATTTATTTTTAATGTACTGTATGTTTATTTTTATATTATAAACTAAAAATGAATTTTTACGATATACTAAAAATAACTATTCAAAAATTGATTTGTAATACATAAAAAATAAATTTTCAGTATAATAAAAATAAATTTTCAAGATCAATATAATAAAAATGAACTTGTAGATTAGTAATTTATCATACAATATAGATCATGGTACACACTATAATAATTGAAAATTGGAGGCAAATTATGTTGTGGACTCGTGTCCACAATGCGTTGTGGACGCGAGTCCAAAACGACGTCGTTTTCAGGAAAAATGACGGCATTTCAGTTTTTTTTAAAAATTGATTTTGTCTCGCCGTTAACGGCGTTATTCATTTGTGGAATCATGTGTACAGTTATGGAATTATTAATGTGCAGTTATGGAACTATGAATGTACACTTATGGAATTATGAACACAAAGCTCTGACATTATGAACTTACAATTATGAACATATAGTGATAAAATTATGAACATAGAGATCTAAAATTGTGAACATAGAGCTTTGAAAATTATGAATTTACAGTTATTGAATTATGAATGTACCAGTTACAGAATTATGAATGTACAGTTATGAAATTATGAACACAGAGCTCTAACATTATGAACTTACAATTATGAACATAGTGATAAAATTATGAACATATGCTCCTATAACGAAGCGGTCTGAAATTTAAAAAAAAATGGTGGAAGATAACGGTGCCACTAACGGCACTGTTACTGTATCCACAATGTATGCTGGACACGGGTCCATAACATAACGATTGAAAATTGGATTAGTGGGCTAGGATATGATTGAATATTATGTATTTAGTAAATTATTGTTATTTTTTTTATTACAATATAACATATTCCTAGTATATGTTCAACAAATTATGCCAACTCTAATTGACAACACCCACTAATCACCTTCGTTCGACAATGACATAGTCATGATTATTTCCTAAACAATGTCTAAATCTGGACCTCCAAATCAAATAACGAAGGGGCCAAGGCTATTTACTACTTCTAAGTTTCCAAAATTTCTGTCCAAGAATCACTAGAGAAGGTAAACCGCAAGTCCCCCAAACAACCTCTCAGTCAGTCCTTATCGTTGACTCTACACACAAAGGATCAATCCCTTACCTCCTCACTTCCTAGTATTAGAGTGGAAAGAATGTATATATCGATTCACAGAAACACAATACATTGCAAGGTTTAAGTAGGAAAGATCCTAACAACTCTGAACCAAAACTACAGGAGAGAAAGTATAACAGGTTAGACTAAACCAATACTTATATATGTATTAGGTAATTTTTTATAAATTTTTTACAAGAATATATTAAAAGGCTTTAAAATGTAGGCCTTAAAAAGGCTTCAAGCCAGGTTAAGGCAGGCTTGAGCCTAAAAAAAGTCTACAGACAGGCCCAGACCCATGCCTAGGCTTTAGATTTTCATGTTCATTCCTACGTTTCTAAAGTCTGGCTCGGCCTGGCGTATTTCCACCCCTAACCGTGGAGATGACAGGCTGGATTATCTCAATGCAACTGCCGAGAAGAGCTGTAAGAATAATCTGATCCTGACGCATCCACTTCACATGTTCTGGGTTCAAAATCATTGTTGCAATGTCAAAAAATTGTGTGGGTTCTTTTACAGTACCATCAATATACCCCAATAAACCAAGGTCGTTAAGCGTAGAACAAACATGCGTTGCCAAACCGAAAAAATTGACATCGGTAAGGCAAATTAGGAAGTTGGTTGGGACAGATAATTGAATGATGGTCATGGTAGCTGAAGTAGCCATAGGATCGAATGATGAAGGGAAAAGAAAAATCTCGTATGAGTTAGGCTCTTGATACCATATTAGAGTGGAAAAAATATATATATTGATTCACAGAAACATAGTACAATATAAGGTTTAAATAGAAAAGATCCTAACAAGTTTGAACTAAAATTACAGAAGAGAAAGTATTGCAAACTAAACTAAATCAACTAGAATAAATATAATAAAATATATACAAATATTATGCCTTAATACCTAGAACCTCTACCTTGCCATTGAAGTGGTAACATTAAGTCAAGTGGTCTATTACTTATGCTAGCCCACGGAACATTTTAGAATTGATGAAGATGATCATGGTTGTCATTAAAAATAAATAAATAAATAAAATTCGAACTAGTAATATGTAAAACTAAGGGTGTGTTTGGTTCGCACATAGGAATCGGAATCGGAATGGGTATCAAATACTTGGTAATGGTAATGGGTTTTGGTGGAAGTACTTAACATGTTTGGTAGTAGGGTGGAATGAGAATGGTTACTAATAGTAGTGCTTGAAAATGAACAAGGGAATGAAACCCTTATTTTATTTAGGTATGGGTTTTTCAATTGATGAGATATTCGAAACCCATAGTAGTGTTCTAAAAACCTATCAACCAAATGACAACAATCATTTTCATACCCATTCCTATGGGCAAAACCCACCAACCAAACACACTCTAAGTCATCACTACATTTTTAAAAAGTACATGTCCGTGTGAAATTCTAGCCAATGCCAAACTCAATACATCCACCAGTATTATATGACAAGGCCAAACAACTCGTCAAATCCAAACTATTTTGACAACTCTTAACTAATTAGAAATAGAAAGTCTCTCACAGCTAGTTGCCTAGTTCTAGTTAGAATCCATCATGTGGATATCATGAAAGACCACAAAAGATCCAGTATGATTTTTTTTTTTTTTTTGGGTGTACCAATGGTTTCTAACGTCGGAAATAGTGACTAATTTCCTCGTTGAATTGTAAGCATCTCTTTTATGTAAGACAGTAAGCTTGGAATTGAAAATTGCTCCATACCCAAAGCCAAGGATCAAACCCTTGACCTTTGGTTAAGGGACCTTTGGTTAAGGATGAATGAGTCTCCTTCACTCAACCACACCCTAGGTTAAGATGCAGTATGATGCTTATGCTTCTGCAATATCCAAACACATACTAGGAAAAGCATATATAGTGATGCAATCTTAATGGATCTTGAATTATTGGTTTTAAAATAATCCCCCGTAACTGTTGAAGCAATTAATATTAAAAATTAGAGGAAAATGACCCACTTCCAATACTAGTCAATATATATATATATGAAACAAAGGTGAAAGGGATTCACTTCAATAGCAGATGGCATAAAATGACATATAGATAAGCACTTTCAAGTGTGAAATCAAATTTATTTTAGGAGGTCATGTGAGGACTGGGAGAGGGTGGGTCAATACAGATAGTCAAGAGCTGTCAAAATGGACTGAACCAGTTCATCCCGCCACAAAATAAGGGTGGATTGGATTGGGACATGGGAGTTTAGGGTCCAATATTCGATACCTGTGAATAATAGAAAAAGAAGAGAAAGCAAAAGGAAGGCAAAAGAAGTGCTGGCAAATCAAAGACATGACAAGATGCAAATTGGAGAGCCTAAATCCTTCATTTGAAGCTTTACCAAGTCCTAATAAAGGTGATTTCTTTAATTAAGTTCAAAAAATGATTAGGTTCATGGGATACAGTGATACACAATATTAAAGAGGGCTTTAGAAATAGAAATATAAACCTAGAGTTTCCGACTATTTTATTAAGAATCTTCATCACTGCTTAAGCAAAAGCCAGCAGTCTTAATCCTACTCCTAGACATTCACTGTCATCAAATTCACAGAATCATGAACACAATCAGTAACAAGCCACATTGATAATCATTATCCCAACAAGCCATATTGATAATGCTGCTATAATACAAGTAAGACATGTAACTCTACCTCCTCCTTATTTCCTTTTATTATCTTTCTCTTTTACTTTCCTTTTGGTGAGGGGTTGGGGATGGGGGTTATATCAACTAATCAACTTAGAAACTTCAAGATCCTAAATCTAAAGTTAAAATTTTAACTGAATACAACCAGTAACAAATTCTTCATGTATGATTGGAATTCATTAGTAAATGAACATTATGTGAACCATGTGAAATTTTCTTTAAAGCTTTATATGTTTATCAAGAGATAAAAATATTGAAGTAGGATGTAGAACATCAAAGTACTGATTCATATTTTTTCATAAAATTAACAAATAATAACCTCAAAAGTGCTAGTGGAATCATCTGGAGTTATAGTGAATCAATCCAGTGTCCACTAGAAACATATGATCATTCCCGTATTTGAAAATGGAACCTTCTACCTTCAGGATCCTCAAATAAACTTGCCCAAGTGCCAAACCAGGACCATTTCTCATGACATTTGTCATATTTACCTTTCCAGAAGCATGACCAGTTCACAATGTGGGGTATGAGGGAAAAGATCAACTGCCGTAGCTTTGACAGGTTTAAAAGGCTCTGATTTAGGCATGGACTTGGTCCTGTGTCGAGCAAGACCGGCACTGCTCATATTCTTCCACACTCTGTTGTTTTTATTATTGTCTTTCACAACTTTTTCAGCAGATGGTGTGCAAAGCTCAATAGCATTTGCCACCAAGCTTTCAGGATTACACGAAATGTATCTGATCAAAAGAAGAAAGAAAAAAGGGAAGAGAAATGCCAAAACTCAGTAAATTCAAGAATAGAATAGAAAATAACATTAAAAAGCAATCTCCATACCATGCCCTAGATCAAAGGTAAACAATATAACTGGTCACTTAGAGGAACTTACACAAGCCTCCTTAGCTGTTGATGGGTCCTTAGAACTTTGATAACCTGCTTACACCAAAGGCACAGATTTAGCCGAATTTAAATCCTTCACTTAAGTGTCAAAAAATAAAAACAAACAATCAAATACATTGATGGTGGGACTAACATTTACAAACCAAAGTGTAGTGGCAGCTAAACAAATAATGCTTGAACAATCCAATGCTTATTAATGTAAGCATGTAATCAGATCACTTACAGTAGGATGAAGTCCCATACGAGGAGGATCCACAATTGCAACAACATTGTTAAATTTTTGCACTGGAGTGGTTGTATTCTCCGATTCACCCCTCATATGAAGCTGATCTTCAGTATCTTTGTTGCCATTTTCTAACAATTCAGCCGCACTTTTGCTACTTTCCTGGTCAAAGCCATTTTGATCCTCTGATCCTGGCGTTTTATCTTCTGAGTCAACCTTTTCTTCGAGGGAGGTAATTTTCAGGTCACTCTTCTTTAATGGCTTTGATAATTCATCCTGTATCTGAGGTCCCACTAGGTACTCTTTCAATACAGAACCCAAAACATCCTCTGCCTGAAAGCAGTCACGCATATTGAAGAATTATGATGCAAAATAAATTCCATTCATGAATGCAAAATAAATTCCATTCAGAAAGAGAGATAGAACTACATAGTAAAGAATGTCAAACCATCCAAACCTTTGCGCAAATAAATCTGGAGTTTTTTATGCCATTAATATCTGCATTCCTTTGAGCATCTGAAACTGCAGAAGAATTCATTTCAATGCCTACAACCTGGAAAGTCAAAAGCAAAATAACTTTATAATCCATTTTGAAAAAAAAAATAAAAAATCAGAAGTGAATACATTACAGATCCCTACTAAAACTGAACATAAACTGCTCACACAAACCAGATAAGCAGTAATAATTAGCCCAAATTTATAGCAAACTTCCAATTCCGTGTATTTCTCAATTGATAACAGTACTCCAGTTTATGAGGGGAATTGCATTTAATCCTGTGAAGGAAGTTGTTTACAGTACTAAACCAAAGAACACCAGTCAAAAGGAGTAGTGACCATTACCATACCAACACGGTGAGATAAAGTCAGGCCGATTGTACCAGTTCCACAGCATATGTCAAAAAGTAACGTATCAGGACCCAAACCTGCCCATTCCCCAGCTAGGGAGTACAGCTTCTCTGCTGCAAGGGTGTTGACCTGCAATTTCTTGAAGCATAAGCTAACAACTTATATGTTCCATCTGATTTGGAAAATAAAGAAGGATAATGATAGAAAAATGAAAAAGTTAAAAGTAAAGTTCTCACTTGAAAGAAAGCTGTTGGTGATATACAAAATTGAAGACCATTAATATAATCATGAATTTTTGCTTCAGCAATTGCACCAGCTGCTTCTGTTCTATAATCACTTCCTTCTTCTAGAATGGGAAGAGACCTCAGAGGAGCATCTGATGGAGCTACATTTGATATACCTGTGTGGTCCTGCATGTGAAAAGATAAAATAAAATTCTTTAGGTCCAAATGCACGTAGTGGAGGAAAGGAGCAAGTGAAGTAAAAAATAAATTAAAAACACAAACTTTCTCTCCCTCTGTGGTAACAGTATTCCAAGTACCTGAACTACCAATGATGTTAGAGGTAACACTGGAAGTTCTGCAGAAGCCCCATGAACAAAGGCTTTGGCCATCTTGTGAAGTTCAGTATTAACTAATTGAGATTCAAGCCCAACAGAGCAGATCTAAAAAAAGTCCAGAATGTCATAAATTGAAATAATAACATAGATAAACAGGAAGTATGAATGAAATTTGCAAAGACTTAAACAACAACAACAACAACAACAACAATAATAATAATGAGACACTAACCTGAACCATGAGCATGACGTCTGAAATATGTGACTCGGGATTTTCAACCTCTGCAGTTTTTCCTGGTGTTCGACCTTCCCGAACCTAAAACAGATATTGAAAAAGAAGGTGAGATGAGAACACAACATGCACTTCCCAATTAAAATAACATTATATGAACAATTGATGGAGACAGATAGAACAGCTATAGTCTGATTTTAATTCTAGTATGACAGCAACGTAGAGTTCAGTTGGGGTTGATATACCGTAAGTTGACGCCAAAATCCAGTATTATTCAATCTGTTCCACATAGGTAGGGACGTATGTTGTAGAAATTCTTGAAAGATAGCAGCATATCTACAAGCAACCCTGGAGATATTAGGGCAGTCCACGGGTTCCTCGACAGCAGTCACACCCTCCCTAAAACAAAAACAAAAAAAAAAATGAATTACCATTATGTGGAAGAATAGTATACAAATTACCTCCTGCAAACTCCATTCAAATAAAGCTACCTGAAGTTGCCAAGCAGAAACCCTACACAAGGTTTCCCTTTTAGGGAATAACCCACAGAAAATTCACACTTGTTTCGATATCCATTAATAAGTGGAGATGCAACTACACTCTCCAGTTTGCATGGGAGACCACCTGCAAAGGAGAGCATGTGGATAAGGAGCTACATCAACATTCTGGGATCTCATTCTTCTAGAAATCATACATAAAACACTCCAACAGCTTGATAAAATTGTTCAGAAAATTCCATTAAGCAAACAAGACGATCACTTTCATTTTCTTATAATGGACTAAGAAAAATCAAATGCCTGCTAGAATCTTAGGAAATTATCTTCAATTGAAAAACATAATTACAACGGGCACCTATATCTCTTGAATTGATAATCCATTCCGGAAGTGAAACACCACTTGGACAAGCTTTGCGTGCACTTCGAGTCTATACAAATATAAAACAGTTAAAGACCAAATCAACTAGTAATGATGCTGGAGATTATATTAACAGAAAGAAAAAGGTTTAAATACAAGAGATTCTGACAAGTTTTTTTAGGGTTTGCATCAGAGAGTTCTTCTTGTCCTCCAGTTGGTCAGCATAGGGCACATCAGCAAGAGGAGTCACTGCACTACGAGCACTTCTACCCTTCACTACAGAATCACTGTTCATTGAATTTTCGCCTAACTGAATATTATTTGCTCCACCGGATATGTCCAAGCTGCCCCCAGACAGGACTTGTTTTTCATCTTTATTTTGTTTCTCAAATGACCTTGGAATAACATCTGCAACCTTCAAAGTCTTGTTGCCAACCTCCTTTCCATCTAGCTCCTGCCACATTGTAATTAATGAATAAACTCTGGATAAATCAGTACAATCTCCTCATTGTACTAAAACTTCTGAGCCAGTCCAATCAAACTTCAAAATTCAAGGCATACCTCAGCACTTTTCACTTGCTCTGCATTTTCAAAAGTCACAAATCCCACAACCATACCCCTTTTCTTCTTAGCAGCCTTGAACAGAATCCCCTGAAGATAAAAATTAATCAATATCACTGTATGATATTGCAGCAACATAACATGGCATGAAGAGTCTGTAACAAGTCAAAACATCTAACCCTGCTTCTCTTTTCATGGGTTCTAAGTTCTATCTTCTAACTCCATATTCAGATATATTAGTATTATTATTAGCAAGTTATGTTCCAACAAAGCTACATCCTACAAAACATGATAATTTTCGGGTTCATCCAACAGATGAATATTTTTACCATGTCCTTTTTAGTTTGTTCATCGCTACCTCTTATTGTTCTTGAATTACATGAACGCTCAAGGTAAATAGAAAAAACCAATCATAAGTAGAGAAGTTCATTGGATATAATAATTTATGCAAATAACTAAAATGCAGCATTTCAAAATCAAAGCTCTAACTTTCATGGAGGAAAAGAAAAAAAAAAAACAAAAAAAACTAACGTGTTCATTGAGGAAATTCTGTAATTTATCCGAACTCCACTTGAGAGGAAGATTCACAAAGCACTTTGCCAACTTGGAACCCGACGAAAATCCTTCCTCCTCTGCGAAAGCTTCCGTCATCATGACCTCGTTGCCTTTCTCTTCCTTGACATCAGCTGTGTCCACATCCTCATCAGCCTTCCTAGCCATCTTCTTCGCCCGCTCGGAGGTCGGGTCCCAGGAGTTGTCAGGTCGGGGCCGGAGCTCTGCCTCTCCATGGGCGTACCGGCAAGAGTCTCCGTGGCTGCAGGACCCGTCCGACCTCCGGAAGTAGGAGCACAGAGTCGTCTTCCAGAGGGGGTTCTGCCGCGAATCCGGGTCGGGTTCTTCCTCCCGTTTTCGCTTCTCGGATGGTTTGGTTTCGTCGGGTTCTATTTGGGGCAGAGCTTCGGGTAATGGGACCTGGTCCGATGAATCCTCCGGCGCGATCATTGCAGGGTTTAGGGTTTCTGCTGGAGGCGAAGCGGCAGACATTGGCGAACACTTGAGTTCACAGCGGTCGAGTAACTGCTGAGTGAAGTACCTTTTTCCCAATTTTTTTGCTCACTTTGACGGGCATTATACTCTGGACCCAATTGGGCCAACGGCTAGAACTGCCTCTTCATAGTTATTGGGCCTTGACTATAAGCCCAATCGAGGTATAGAATTATGTTGTGCATCCGTGTGCACCATGCATGATGCACACGGATGCAAAAACGGTGTTTTACTTAAATAAAATAAAATTATTTTCGATTGTCGTTAGTTACGTAAAAATTTGTTCATAATTTTATAATTTCACATTCTGAATTTATAGTTATGAAATTATGGATGTGTAGTTATGCAATTCTAGATTTTTTATTTTTTTTAAAGAAAGGAGGGTGATACCCATGCATTTAAAATAAGAGAAAGGAGGAGTCAAAGTCTAATACAAGAGGCCATGCCTCCAGAAAGGAATGCCAGCTATATCATCGTTTAAAAATTGTAAAATTTCCGCCGGGGCTAAAGGGAGGGAATGGAAGCCACGGGGGCGAAACACTGCCATTTTTGCGAGGGCATCAGCGGTGCGGTTGTTCTCACGCGGGATCCAGGCAATCCTCCAAATTCTTATTGAGCTGAGTTCACGTCTACAAGCCAGTAGCAGGTTATGAGCCATGGATGATTCCAATGAGTTGGAGAAGAAACCTTGGACAATCTCCTTGCAATCACTTTCGAAGCAAACGTGTTGAAGGTTGATAGATTTGGCTAGTTGGATTCCTCTCAATAAGGCCCATGCTTCGGCCATCAAAGGGGAGCAGTTTCCAAGTTTGCAGGTGAAGCCTTTGATCCATTGTCCATCGCTATTTCTTGCAAGGCCCCCACATCCAGCTAAGTTGTTCCTAGGATCCACACTCCCATCCACATTGATTTTAATGCAGTGGTCTTGGGGCTTAGACCAGGAGGTATAGCTCCAAGCTGGTGGAGAGGAACTCATGAGGCCAGAGGAGTTAGCAAAGGCAGATTCAGTTGTCTCATATTGATGTGTAATCCAGCTGCGCTTCATGTTTAAAGATGGCTCATAGTTGTTAAAGATCGCATCATTCCTCCAACGCCAAATCCACCATAAGATGATAGCAAATAATCTGGCCGAACTGGAAGGGGATCTGCCGTGGTTTGTATCGATGATGCCGCGATCGAACCATTCGAAGAATGGAAGGGAGTTCGTTGTAAACATAAAGTTGGGTAAGAACAGATTCCAAATTGCATTGGCCTTGGGACAACTTCTCAACACATGATCAACATCCTCCAGCTCCCAGGGCAGGCCCAGCAGTAGGCGTCCGAGGTAAGGCCACGCTTAGCTCTGTTGACATTGGTCATAATCCTATTGTGTCTGGTAAGCCACATGAAGGTGTTTATCTTTCATGGTACTTTCAATTTCCAGATATTGGACCAACATATCCCCTCCAGTGGAGCTTCATTACCTGATGCTAAGTCGTATGTAGAGGAGACTGTGAATCGGCCAGAAGGTTCGCTGCTCCAGAAGATTTGGTCCGGTAGGTTGTTTTCTATACAGATCATAGTGGCCTCGATCATATTCAGCGCATCTTCTGGAAGGTACTCCGCAAAAGCTCCCCAGTTCCATCCTGACTGGTCTGACCAAAAATCCTGTACCATTGAATGTAAGATGGAGGTAGGGACTTGTCTGATTGCAATTTCATGGAGGGGAAAATTTCCAATCCAGATATCTAGCCAAAAAAGGGTGCTTCTGCCGTCTCGGACCAGTCTTTTGGATCCTGCTAGAAGGATGGGAACACTCTTGAGAATTCCTTTCCATGCATTGGACATATACCTTTTCGGGCGCCAAGTTGTTGGTGAGACATTGGCGGAGTATTTGCTCTTGAATACCTCGGCTCATAGCGAATTATCATCTGTCATGAGTCTCCATCCAAGTTTTGCGAGGAAGGCAGTATTCATATTTTCAGAGCTACGGATACCCAATCCACCATTGGCCTTGCATTGTGTTACTGTGCTCCACTTAATCGGGTGGCATTTTCTTTCGCCCGCGCCAGCCCCCCAGATGAAGGATCGTATGATTCGGTCGATTTCTGAAACCACCCCTTTGGGAATTAGGGTAGTTTGCATAGTGTAATACGGGATTGCAGCAAGGACAGATTGGGCAAGCACAATTCTGCCGGCTAGAGAGAGAGTCTTAGATTTCCAGCCATTGAGTCTGTTTCTGACTTTTTCAATTATCCCTGTGAAGGTGTCATTCTTGAGTCTTCCATGAAGTGAGGGAATGCCCAGGTATCTCCCGAAGTTTTGAACACGAGGGATGCCTGTTTTGTCCATCACAGCTTGTTGGATCTCCGGGGGCGTGTTGCCAGAAAAATGCATTGATGATTTGTTGAAGTTGATGCGTTCACCAGAGGCCTGGCAAAACATGTTTAAACATTGAAGCATGGACTCGGCTTGTTGAACCGAGGCTTCGCCAAATAGGACTACGTCGTCAGCAAACATAAGGTGTGAGATGAGGGGACCATGTCTTGATAGCTTTATTCCTTTCCAATGACCTGCAGAAACAACATTTTGGAAATTATGGATGTGTAGTTATGCATGCAATTCTGAATGTATAGTTATGAAGTTATGGATGTATAGTTATGCAATTTTGAATGTATAGTTATGAAGTTATAGATGTGTAGTTATGCATGCAATTCTGAATGTATAGTTATGAAGTTATGGATGTGTAGTTATGTAATTCCGAATGTATAGTTATGAAGTTATGGATGTGCAGTTATGCAATTCTGAATTTTTTTTTTTTTAAGTCAGACGTCAAAACGACGTTGTTTTTGCAACCATGTGCACACGCTTGCACAACATAACGCTCCAGGTATAATGTCTACAAATTGTTATGCCATGAACCCAAGTCCACCTTGCAAGGTGGATCCAAGTCCAAAATGACGCAGCATTGCGCGTCTGGAATAATGGTGCCTTAGTGTCACCATTTCCTCAGCCAATGATATTATTATTATTATTATTTCTTTTGTGAATATAGAGTACAAAAAGTGTGAATATAAAGTTCAAAAATTGTGTTATATTGTTGATATAGTTGTGAATATATAATCCAAAAATTGTGAATATAGACTCATGTAATTGTGAATATTGAGTTATATAATTTTGTATATTGAGATATAAAATTGTGAATATTCAGTTTTAAAATTGTGAATATAGAGTTTTAAAATTTTGAATATAAAATTCAAAAATTGTGAATATAGATAAACGAATTCTGAAGACAAACGGCAAGTTAACAGTAAGGAAGGAAGCAATTTTTTAAAAAAATTCAGACAACGTCGTTTTGCTTCAAAACGACGCCGTTTTGGACCCGGGTCCACAACATAATTTGTCAGTGTCTACATTGCAATGTGAACCTGATCCAAAATGACATTCAGATTATGTGTCTACAGTTAACCTATTATGTGTTTATAATTAAATTGAAGGCATATAATATGTTAACTACAAGCACATAATATGTAATTTGCATATTATCTGTTTGTAGTTAACAAATTATATTCTTGGTTCACGGTATAACAATTGGCATAGTGGAAGTAATTGGTGACTATGGAGCAAGATTCATCTTGCATTGTAAATCCTAATAAAAAAACAACATTCAGATTATGTTAATGTAATTAGTATATTATGTATCTTCAATTAATAACTTATGTACCTACTACTTTAACATAATATATTATGTACCTGTAATTAATAAATTATATACATATTACAACTATTACTGATATGGCTAGTTCCCCAAATGCGTGAGTTGGATTCTGCTTCCCCGGTTCAACTATCCAATATTCAGATTTGTAGATTAGGTTAGGCAAAATCGGGAGTTGAGTTAATCTCCCCGAATTTCATGAAGTAAAAAGTCCCCCTTATAAGCAAGTCCCCTCAGCTGTCTATTAGCCTTCACGTACTGACTAATGTGTAATGACTAATGCATAAGTTGCTAATTTTACTATGATTTTTAGCAATCGTTATACCGTCCACCGGGCACACATAATAATATGCGTCTCGAGCCTTCTAAAACGACGTCGTTTTGTTAATTTCAAGTATAAAATTCTGTGCATTCTATTATATAATTTAGAACATTCGAAACATGGGAATTTTCAGTTATAAAATTCTGTGTTTTCAGGTATAAAATTCTATGCATTCTATTATATAATTCTGTACATTTGAAACATTGATTTTTTTTTAAGAGTTAAGAGTTTATGTATATTATGTATTATGTTAGATTATGTGTATTATCCTTTCAAAAAAGATTATGTATATTTAGTTATAAAATTATGTGTTTTCAGGTATAAAATTATGTGTATTCTATTATACAATTCTGTATATTCGAAACATGAATTTTTCTAAGGAGTTAACATTAGACACACGAAAAGATACAAAACGACGTCATTTTGGATCAGGGCGCACAATGCATTGTGCACCCTGGTGCACGATATAATTTGCCGATTTGTAGCCATTGTCCCTACTTTTGATGCTTAATTGCTTTTTACTTTGTAAACTGCACATTTTATCTTGGCTTTTTGAGAAATATACATAGGGCTCCTTTTACTTTGGTAACATTTCATCTGCAATATCTGACTTTAAGAAAGTTTACTTTTGTTCAAAGAATGTCTGAATAATTAATCGATAAAGTTACTGAGCTTGAGGAAATAACTTCCGGAGATGACTGTCGATCTTTCCAGAGGTTGTTTCTCCCTTCCTCGTCCACTTTCCCCACCCCCCCACCCCCCCCCCTTTCTTCCTTTTTCTCCCCTTCTTTCTCCCCTCATTTTGTGGCATTGGAGATGCCCTACGTAAAGCGTTTAGGGTAGCTCATACTTTTTTGTACAATTGTTTTAGCGTGAACTTATGATTTATATTGTAAGGTGAATCACTGGCATACAAATTTATTTTAAGTATATTACATATTTAATTTTAATATACTATAAATTTATTATATATTGATACATGTTCAATTTGAAGTAATACTTTAAACATGAATTTGTAATAGATTGAAAATGAGCTTGGAATATACTAAACATGAACTTAATTATTTCACACAACCCAAACAATCATCTAGTGTTCATGCATGACGTGACTAATGTTGAAAAATTGGCAAGTGGGTAGGTATTTTGAGGTATTAATTTAAGTGAGGTTTACTACCAAATTGGATTGCTTCAAAGTGGATTAGAGTTTTCTCATATTAGAAGATGAATTTCGTATATTTTTATATTTAAAATGGATAATGAATGAATAAGAAATTAATTATTAAGTATATCCATAAAATTGAGAAAAGGGAGTTTGAAATATTTTGAATTTTTGTCCCATATATTAAAAAGAGCAAATATCAATTTTGGTCTTATGAGTATTAACAAAATGATAGTTTTGGTTTACTTGTTTAATTTATACTAATTTTTATCATCGACTATTATTTTAGTATCAATTTTCATCCATGATTATTGTTTTAGTGCCAAAATTCATCACACCGATCACTCCCTATGTTTAATATATGTCAAAATATAAAATTATTAAAAGTATTTTTGTTCTTTTGAAATTAAAATTTCAATTTAAACATGTATAAAGAAATTTAAGCCCTAAGATCAATCTCAATTTACCGTTCCGTCCTAACAGTTAAAAGCCATTTACTAAACATTACCGGTATCTAAGAATTAATTTTGAAACCGTGGGTTTGCTGACTGGCACACTTTTATGATATTTCCCAAAAGTATCATCATTTGAGAAACTGTTATCGCATACTTTCTAACACCACTTATATAACTACTAACCAATTCTAGGCCCAAACCCAAACCCGGCCATGTCAAAGCCCAATATATTTCTTGAATCCATATTTATGACATATTCCCCGCCCATAAAATGATGGCAAATTATGATGTGTCGGATAAAAAACGGCGTCGTTTTATTTAAAAGAAAAAAATCATTTTCGATTGTCGTTAGTAACGTAAATATATGTTCATAATTTTATAATTTCACATTCTAAATGTATAATTATGAAGTTATGAATGTATAGTTATGCAATTCTGAATGTATAGTTATAAAGTTATGGATGTATAGTTATACATGCAATTTTGAATGTATAGTTATGAAGTTATAATTTCACATTCTGAATGAATAGTTATGAAGTTATAATTTCACATTCTGAATGTATAGTTATGAAGTTATGCATGCAATTCTGAATGTATAGTTATGAAGTTATGGATGTATAGTTATGCAATTTTGAATGTATAGTTATTAAGTTATGGATGTGTAGTTATGCAATTCTAAATGTATAGTTATGAAGTTATGGATGTGTAGTTATGCAATTATGAAATGTATAGTTATGAAGTTATGGATGTTTAGTTATGCAATTTTGAATGTATAGTTATGAAGTTATGGATGTGTAGTTATGCAATTCTGGATGTATAGTTATGAAGTTAATGTATGTGTAGTTATGCAATTCTGAATGTATAGTTATGAAGTTATGAATGTATAATTCAAATTATGCATAACATAACGCCATTAACGGCAATCAAAATTGATTTTTTTTTTTTTTTTAAGTTGGACGTCAAAACGACGTCGTTTTTGCAACCGCGCACAACATAACGCTCCTAAAATGATTCAAGAGAGAGTATTATTTTGTTAAATACCCTACCTACTTAAAAAGGAATTTATATCATAGAGCATGCCTACATAACAATATGGATCTTGGATCAAAACAATGAAGTACAAAATTCATACTCGTATGATATATAATTTTATAACACAAGACACAAAAATCACAACACAAGACACATACAAATGTTATATATTTACTTATTTTTCAAATCTGATTTAGGTATATAATTTGTATTTATAGGCAAAAAATTTCACAACACAAGACACATAAATTCATAACATAAGACACAATTACTAATTTGTTTTATGCACATAATTCATACTCGTATGATATATAATTTTATATCACAAGACACAAAAATCACAACACAAGACACATACAAATGTTATATATTTACTTATTTTTCAAATCTGATTTAGGTATATAATTTGTATTTATAGGCAAAAAATTTCACAACACAAGACACATAAATTCATAACATAAGACACAATTACTAATTTGTTTTATGCACATAATTCATACTCTTAAGATATAGAATTTCATAACATAAGACATAAAAACTCACAATATAAAACACATACACATGTACCTGCAGGGTCAATAGTACACTGTGAATCCTGGTCCATAATATAAGGATTGACTTAAAAAGCATCGATCAAGGGTATTTTTGTGAAGTTTTTGTTTACTTGGATAAGAGAGGTGATATAGGTTCAAAAAAAAAAACATTTTCAATAATTGATTTTTTTTTTTTTTTGGACAAAATAGGTGATTTGGATGAGAGATGGGAGAGATGAAAAAGGATTTGCAGTGTTTTAATCTTTTTTTTTTTTAATTTTTAATTTTTTTTTTGTAGGATTCATGGAAAGAAAGAAAGAAAAAAAGAAAAAAAAACTGGTGGACATGGCACGCATCAGTAATACATAGCGGACGTATAGAGTGGCCACCGCTCTTTTGTTCATATAATGGGATCATTATGTTGTGTAACCGTGTGCATTATGTATGGTGCACACGGTTGTAAAAACGACGTCATTTTGACGTCTGATTTAAAAAAAATAAAATTTAAAATTGTATAACTACACATCCATAACTTCATATATAATTGGGTGAAGTGTCCAATAGCACCCTAAACCAATTGCTATATGTCATCCCGCATCCTATACTTACATAAGTGATTATTCGAATCACAAACTAAAAAAAATTGTCCACCTAGCCTTTTTAATATGTTTCCCGGTTGCTTTGATGACATGGATTCGGTTAAAGTATGACGTGTAAGCTAATTATAACATTTTCTACGAATTTTGCTTATTTGATGATATTTTTTTTTTAAATTTTAGATTTTTTTTAAATTTACAGATTTTAGATTTTTTTTTTAGCTGTACAGATTTTAGATTTACAGATTTTAAATTATATTTCCACAGTTTCCACATTTCTAGTTTCCACAATGTAGCTGTACAGATTTTAATTTTTTTTTCTTGTCTTCGCCCTTTGAATTATATAATTTTATATGAAATAAGTTTTGAAGAAAAACAAATGTATATGCTAAAACTGTATTAGGAAAACATGTACAGAGTATTTCATAATATATGAACACGTACTAAATGCAACAAAGAAAAAAATCAAAGCATTGTAATTCGAATTTCACACCATCTGTAGAAGCATGAGGAAAAAAAATCAAAGCATTGTAATTCGAATTTGTAGATATTATAAACCGCAGAATCTATATATCCATGCACCCTAACAAGATTTGGATCTAACACTAACTTTACATTGATTTGTATATTGGTGGAAAATAATTAGATTCGCCCTTCGCGATTAAGGATTAGGGAATGGGTTCTCTGGATTTTCGAAAGGTTTGAACGTGATTAGGGATTGAAATTGATTTTTCAAATTTTTCTATATTACATTTCTTCTCCCAATTTTCCTATATTACATTAAATTGATGAATGGATGCCACATATTCTCAAATTGCTGCCACATCTACAAAAATACACACATCTATGCCAAATCACCTCCACATCACCAACTTATTACCTTTAACTTGAAGGCTACCTGTAAAAAAGGCTAGGTGAACAATTATTTTTTGTTTGTGAATCGAATAATCACTTATCTAAGATTAGGGTGCGGGATGACATTTCGTTGTTGGTTCATGGTGCTATTTGACACTTGAGCCTATATAATTATACATTCAGAATTGCATAACTACACATCCATAACTTCATAACTATAAATTCAGAATTGCATAACTACATATCCATAACTTCATAACTATAAATTCAGAATTGCATAACTACACATCCATAATTTCATAACTATACATCCAGAATTGCATAACTACACATCCATAACTATAAATCCAGAATTGCATAACTACACATCCATAACTTCATAACTATACATTCAGAATTGCATAACTATACATCCATAACTTCATATATAATTATACATCCAGAATTGCATAACTACACATCCATAACTTCATAACTATAAATCTAGAATTGCATAACTACAAATACATAACTTCATAACTATACATTCAGAAATGCATACATAACTATACATCCATAACTTTATAACTGTACATTCAGAATTGCATAACTACACATCAATAACTTCATATATAACTATACATTCAGAATGTGAAATTATAACTTTATAACTATAAATCCAGAATTGCATAACTACACATCCATAATTTCATAACTATAAATTCAGAATATAAAAAAATAAAATTATGAACATATGTTTACGTAACTAACGATAATAAAAAATGATTTTTTTTATGTAAGTAAAACAACGTTGTTTTTGCATCCGTGTGTACTATGCATAGTTGGCACACGGATACACAACATAATTTAATTTGCTCATATAGTGGGACTCATAAAAAACTCATTTGGGCTTGAGCGAATGATGATATCTGCTCTAATATTACACTGAATTTTTTACTCAATTTTTGAAAAAAAAAATTGATGTGTGTTGCGTTTATTAAGAGCATCAATTACTGTGATTTTTTGGGGGATTATGGCAGAGAAAAAATCAAGTGAAGAATGCCAAAGCTGATGTGAAGGCCAAAATTTAGATAGTTTTTTCTCTTTGCAAAATCCTTGAAAAAAAAAAAGGAAAAAGAAACAGCGCTTCATGCATGTTTGTGGCGCAATTTGCGCCCCAACGGGCTCGTGTTTCCCACGCACCCGTTGGGACGCGTCAGAGTAGCCGGCCGCTCTGACTTTCAACAATTTATTTTTAAATCAGTTTTTTTTCTTCCCTCATATTCTCTTTCCTAATCACACTAACAAAAAACTCTTCAAAAAAAAAAATAAATAAATTCTACCACTATGGATACTCTAATGTTGCTCAACATGCGCGTGCAATTCAATTCTCAATTTTCTTTTTTACATTTTCTCTTTTATAATTGGCTTGACCAAAAAAAAAAAAAAAAAGAAGAGAAAATGGTCAAATAGGCCCTCAAACTTTAGCTTAAAAGTCAATTAGGCCCCTAAACTTTTTAAATGTGCAATTACACCCCTCAACAATTCATTTAAGTGCAATGAAGTCCAAAAATAAATTAATGACCTGCTATTACAAGTCATTAGGGTTCAGGCCACCTTTCGGCGAAATTTCTGGCAAAAAAAAAAAAGTGACCGGCGAAATTTTCGACAAATCTAGGTCGGTTGCTAGTCACCTTTTTTTGCCAGAAAATTCGCCGGAATGTGGTCTGAACCCTATTGACCTGTGATAGCAGCTTATTAACTTGTTTTTGGGCTTCATTGCACCTAAATGAATTGTTGATGGGTGTAATTGCACCTTTAAAAAGTTTAGGGACCTAATTGACTTTTAAATTAAAGTTTGAGGGTCTATTTGACCATTTTCTAAAATAAAAAAATCAGTTTTAGGATTACTGCGCTGAATGCTCTAATAGACTTGAAGTCCAATTGTTGAAATACACACTACACATGTAGCCTAGCTAGATAGCGGCAAATTATATCTGATAATGTAAATACCACGTGTGCGGTAACTATCAATAAGATCCAGATCAATTAAAGCAAGTAAAAGTCTCTTATTAATCTGGTAAAAGGCCCTAAGTACAATCTACTTGGTCACACCGAGTACCGACTGGATGCGGTCGGGATTCTATGAATACAACCTATCGATCGTCCAAAAGTCCTCTCACTGTTGCTTTGGCGGGTATTTATAGCCGCGGAGCCTGGGACAAGAATCCGGCTGGTCGGCATGCTTCCCACGTAGCAACCACGTGTCATCCTCCCGGGTGCCCTGTCTGTCGCCGTCTAGTGCCGCCATGTGTCTTTAGTCAGCACACTCGCCAAAGGGCTACCGCTCGGGCAATACCGGTGGGGTACCGACCGGGTTCTTCTTATAGAAATCCGACCTGTAACCTGCAAAACAAGTAAGAAAGAGAACGAAGGCATGTCGGTCGGGGTATTCCCTACCAAGAGCCCCCCAGCCCGTGTCTTTTTGGCCGCTCGAGAAAAATGGGGCGGGATGGAGAAGTCCAAGCGCCCGCCGCCAAACCGACCGGACAGCTGTCATTCCCTCTCGCCACGTGTTGAGCACTGCACGCCTCAGGAAGCGCAACGGTCACCTCGAGTTCAGGAACAGTCGCGTCAGGCGTGATGATTGGTTTCCCGCCCAAACCTTCTCCTATAAATAGGCCTTTGAGAACTTCATTTGAACTTTCTCCAATCTATTGAAGCGGTCGGTACCCTCAGAGAGTCCCGAGCAGCAGTTCAGCAGAGCGATCGAGCAAGCCAATTTCAAGCCTTCTCAACTTCAAGTGTCTTCAACCGGTAAGTTCTCTAGTTCCCTTCTTTTATATTTTTTCCTTATGCCGTAGCGATAGAGACGTAGGATCTAGGTTACCTCGACCTAACACCCCCGAGCCCCTTACTAATCCCGACCACCCCTAGGTAGTCAAGATGTCAAGCTCAAACAGTCAAAATGCGTCGGTCGGGGATTACGATCAGGAGGTCGAGCAGTTCAGCGAGGAGGAGATAGACATCATGTCTTACTCTCCTGAGGTCGATCAACGACCTGGCAAAGCCCCCGAACGAGCCCCCACTTCGCAGGAGCCTACTAGGTCGAGCGGATCATCGGGATCCGGCTCAAGTGGCTCCGGGAGCTCGGATAGCGAGGAGACCTCCACGAGTGGACGAGGTCTCCCGACCAGAGGTGGTAGGGAAACACCTGTCCGGGTGATAGGGGATCACCCGGAGACAGCCGCTCGAACAAACGAGGAGCCGGTCGAGGAATACATGACCGAGCCCGCGGACCGAGCAGACGACGGCTTCCAGTTCCTCAACAGCGAAAGCGTCGCGGAGCAAATGAGCGACCTCACAAAGGGAGAAGCCGCGCGGATTGCAGAGAGACTGAGCGGCCGGGTAGAATTCGACACTAGCCGGCGGCTCGGGAATGTCATCGAGCGCCATCGGGGCAAATGGATCGGCATGCACTATGATTCCCTGATGGCCCCGATCGAATTTCCTTTCCCGGCCATCCTGACCGCATTCTTGGGCTACTACCGGGTCGTGCCAGCCCAGATATGCCCGAACTCCCACCGGATAATAGCGTGCTTCACTCAAATCTGTGCTCGACACCGTGTGGCCTGCTCGATGGAACTCTTCAACTTCATCTATCAGGTGAAGGTGCTGTCGGGTAACTATGGAGGCGGGTTCTTGATGGTGCAATCCCGGGAGGGTAGGTGTACAATATCAGGCCTGCCCGGGAACAACAAGGGATGGAAGAATAGGGTCTTCTCGGTCAAGTATGACCCGTGGATCCTCCCGGTCGACAGAGTATGGAGTTCTCGCTTTAGGAAGCAAGTTGTGCCAGACGAGACTCCACTCCTCCGGGAAGCAGTGTCGAGGACTTCGAGCGAGGTTCACGAGTATAAAATCTTCCGAACCGCGGAGAGCCTCGAAGCCGCTCGGTTACCCGATCCGGTCTATGAGCTGAAGGAGAAATACAAGCCGGTCCCGATGGGTGTAGTGGCGGGTGCTCCTGCTCGGGGAAAGCGGAAGACAAAAGGTCTAACCCTAACTGACTCTTCCCGATCTGACTTCCCGAGCAACGGGCGTATTCCCGACTTAACTATCTTCTCTTTTTTTGCAGATATGGCGCCTAAACGCTTCGTTCGTCCCAACTTTCCTCCCCGAACAAAGATTGCATTGGGGAAGAAAAAGGCTGCCGCGGGCCCATCCGGGGAAGACTCTGTCCCGGTCGCGCGACCAATCAACCCGGTCACGCTGGTTACCGATGAGGGGGGTGTGCTGGACACCTCAGATACTTTGGTCACTCGGGTGACCAGCAAGACGAAGGGGTCGACCACGAGCAAGACGGTCGAGACAACGGCCAAGGAGACGGCCGGGAACAAGAGGCAGCGGGTGGAGAAAAGCCCGACCCCGACGATCAGGTCCGGCATGGCTGATGCCTCCATTCTATCTCAACTCGGCAACATGACGCCGATTGAGACTGATCTCACAAAGCTGAGCTCGACCCAACTGGCCGAACGGCTGGGTCGAGACCTGTCTGAGGTATGATTCGTTCACTTTCTTCTTTCGCTTTATAACTTCCAAGTATCGCTGATCGGGCTAACTTTGTTAACTTTACAGGCATCGCGGATCGGGGCGATCCTCCACGGCCAAGCGCTATTGGCCACCGAGGCGGACCGGTACAAGAAACTGGCCGATCGGAGGCTCAAGGAGTTGGGCGAGCAGTCCACGGAGCTGAAAGAAGCCAAGGAGGCCCTTGCCAAAGCCAAGACCGAGCGAACAGCTCTTCTGAAGAGGCTGATGGATCAGAAGGAGCAAATGAAGGGCCTGGAAGCCCGATGTAACACCCCAGATTTTTAAGACTTTTTAAAGCTTATAATAAAGGTAGAATCTTATTAAATCCCAGAATATAATACAAGTGTTCGGGGTGCTATGCCACACCTGGGCTAGAGAACCCAGATGCACAGGCTAACTAACTAATATCCTCAAAAGCATAAATGTATAAACATGGCACGCAGGCCGAAAGGGAAACTATCTATTTCTACACTCCGAGTTCTAGCGCACTCTAGTGACTTAATCTTCTGTGCCTGAAAGCCAAATATATCTGTTCAGCGAGAGATGCTGGTAACCCACTCCAACGCGTTGAAATACAATACATATAGAGATATATATAGATATACGAAAACCATTTTGAGCATGAAGATATATCCTACGAACTCTAGCTTTAAAACCGGGGATGACTCAACAGATAAAGCTAGACACAAGCAGCATTTATAACGAGCATATGCAGTTCACAACAGATAAGGCAGAGCATAAACAATAATCACAACCCAATATAAACAATCCCCAACATAGATCCCATAGTCACATCCCCAAGATACTCATAATCATAACTCATCCATATCTCAACACATAACACACTTTGTTGGCGCCACAGGACCAATCGCATGCCCATACATGAGGGTCAACGCATATAGCTCTGACACGGCCCCGCAGCATCTTGCCCCGTATCGCAACACGGAGGGGTCGATCGCAACCGACCGATGAACCGCAGCTCATCATAGTGTTTGATCGCAACCAAACAGTGGACCGCAGCCCAAGAGAGTGTCATCTGACCGCAGCCAGGAAAAAGGACGAACCGCAGCTCGTATAGAAACGTTTGATCGCAACCAAACGGTGGACCGCAGCCCAAGAGTATCAATCTGACCGCAGCCAGCTTCTGAACCGCAGCTCAGGATAACCAATCCGATCGCAACCGAATTTGGGTAACACACACACATAACACATAGCAAGCACAAGCAACCCACATTGCACATTGGGAAGGGGGGATAAACGTATAGCAAACCTGTGCGTGATCCATCACATCCTAAGAATAGTCCTAAGGGGTTCATACTCCTTCCACTTAGGTCGACGGGATACCAATTCAACTAGCATGCAACATAATAGACTCATAAACCTACGAACGGTACCCGAAACATCAAACTAGACATAGGCACGATAAACGGAGTCCGTTGGGACACCACGGGGAACGGGGAAACATCAAACGGGGAGGCCGGAGTCCCGAGGTGGGATAAATTCCAGCGGGTAGCCGGTGGGTGGGGGCCACCCGCCGGATTCGCTGTTCCGGGCAGCGGGTCGCCGGCGGGCAGCTGCCCGCCCGCCGGCTGCCCGCTGCCGGTGAGGCTGCCTCGGCCGTGGGTAGGTGGCGGGTCCCCTACCCCCCACTGACTCTTAACACACAAATTCGCCCCGGGAACCGTTGTGGAACCCGAAGCCATGCTTAGACACTTTACAACGCAATTAACAACAACACGTAGGCAATTAACGGATCAAATACGTGAAACGAACGGCACATAACCTATCATGCTTTTCTAAACATAATCAACACCCAAACATGCGATTTCCCCACCCGATAATCCAAGAATAATATCATACGATACAACCTAGGGTTCTAATCACTTTTATATTAACAAGAATACGATTCGCCTTCTAATTGCAAGATTCGGTAAGAATAACACATAAGCATCAAGAACTTCCCACAATTATCAAGAACAACACATAGTCATCAAGAATTGCATATAATCATCAAGAACACCATAATTATCAAGAATCTCCCAATATCAAGATTATCAAGATCCCTCATGGGATCATCACATCAAGCATCAATAATAATCAACAGATCTCGCCATTCACAATAATATGGGGGAAACCCTAAGGGGGAATCATAACTATGAAAATAGGTTTTGTTGAGACATGGGTTACCTCTTAGCCTTAATTAATTCCTTGGCTATGAAAGATCTTTCGTTAAGCTTTCTTGCTTTCTTGATTTCTCCTAGGGGAATTCTTGGAACTCTTTGGATGGTGAGAGATTATTGTGGTAGGAATTCTAGGTGCCTCATAAGTTCCCTATTTGTATATTTAAGACTCCTAATTAGGGCCTGAATGGTATGTGTTTACTAATTCTATTCCTTATAGGACTAGGGACTTGTTTTTAGGGATAAGGGTCCATGGTCCACATTGGACCATATTAATTAAAGCGGATCCTAATCATAATCTGAATAGTAAAAGGCCTACTTCCTTTATTCCTAATAGATAACTAGGTCTAGGATTCCTAATTAGGATCTGAATAGTAAAATGTTTACTTTCTTTATTCCTAATAGGCTTAAGCCTCTAATTTAGGCAAGGGTCCATGGTTCATGGTGGACCCTATTAATTAATTAAAGGGAAACATAACATAATTAAATCATATTTAATTATTATTAGCGGGATTAATTAAATAATTAATCAAGGGTTGAAGGCCGTAACACGGGGTGTTACACTCTCCCCCCCTTACGAGAAGCTTCGTCCCCGAAGCTTAGAAATCATTGTAGGGTTAACGAGTCAAGAGTAGAACGGTGGTCCTATAGAGAAGGTATTCTACAGGGAAACTGTATAATTGTATGTCTATGTGTGTTGGGTTTTTGGGAACGATTAGGTTTACAAGACTAAGGGAGTGGGTTTCAACTTGAGGACAAATTGAATTCAATAATTAGGATCAAGGTTTTCAAGGTCGCAACTTAGGTTGTGAGGTTGTCGACTTGTGCGGAGTCGTTAAAACATGGAATCAGGAATGGGGTTTGAAGGGTAGAAAGGGTTTTGAAATAAGGAGGGGGCCGATTTTCCGAGGAAGGGAAAGGAATTCGGCTAGGATGGGTTAAGGGTTCCTGATCTCAAGTGAATAATCTGGTTTGATGCTTTGATCATGATGCGCCGACGAGCCGTTGATCCTCCTTCCTTGGTGTTGGCGCTTGCTTGACTTTAAGATCCTTGTTAGACCTTGCTTCCCAGGCTAAGGTTTCATCCTTCTCTTCTATCTTGAGGGAGTTTCCCGTGGTGATTTAACACTTACCTCTTTAATGCGTCCAAGGTCTTGGCCAAGTTGGGTCGACCAAGCCAATCTTTTAGGGCGCACTTCCCAAATTCTTCCCAAAGTCTCTTGGGAGTTGATAGACTTTGGGTTGAATTTCTCTCCTTATTGAATTTCATCTCCTCTTTAGTGGATGAAATTCTTAGTAAGACTTCATGTCTTACCCGAGGTCCGGCTTGTTGTGCCCCTTTTGTGTTACTTTTTAATGATGAAGGTGTCCTTGCATGCTCTTTTCCTTCTTGAAGCGCAGTTGGTTACCAAATCTCGTTGTGGGATGACTTGGTGACTTTACGAGTTATCTCATTTCCTTGTGGGTCCTTAATGACTCTTGAAGTCTTGGCACAAATGTGTTCTTTACCCTTTTTCTTAGCACCATGGACTACGTAGTCCTTGATTCCATACAACTTGTAAGGAGTCCTCTGATTTGCTTGAACGATATCCATGGTTTGGAGGAGTCCCGGTCCTCTCCTTAGAATTTTGGCTTTTAAGGTCTTCGTGGGTTCTTAGCACGAGTTTCCCACTCGCCTCATTGGTTTGCGCAATCCTTTACGCCAAACATCCCTAGTCGGTTGTATCGTAGAATCCAACTTCAATTACTCGTGCAATGCAATTGATTGCGATTTTCCGATGGTGCCTCGTGCGTCAAGGTCTTTTACGTAGGACACTATGTTTGGGTGGCCCATGGTTCCTTACCCAAGACTTATATTCATCAAGCGAGGCACACAAGTGCGCCACAAATCAATAAAATGAGGGGTTAAGAAATCAGCACATTGTACCAGTGGGCGCGAGGTGGGCGGTCATCCGCCTGCCAAGCTCCTGTCAGGGACCCATCAAGGTCTCGTTAAGGACCCGTTGGGGACCCGCGGGAAAATGACTAGGAAGAGTCAATTCCCTCGGGAAAGACCCCAAAAAGGCACCGGTTCATGTCCTGACGAGTCCCATGCCCTTGTGCACTAAAAGGAGCTTGAATACATAGGATGACCCATCGTTCAACGTTTATTGATCCTTAAGCACGAGTTCTAGACGAGTCAGGAATCTTGTATGTTCGTTCCGCTTAGTAGGTCGGGTCCGGTTTCCAATCAGCAACCTCGTCATCTTCACCGGGTAGTTTGGTTATAAACCAACTTCGTCTTTTCCTTGCTTGATTAAGGGTAAGCCCTCTTGGTTCTTCTTGGAGTTCGGCTTGTCATCCGCTCTTTGTTCAATCCTTTGGTGACCGAGTGCTCGGTGATGCATTTCCCTTCCTTGGGATGCATTTGATTGACTGCCCTTGACGTCGCATGGTGAATTGGTGACTTTGCGTACCTCACGTACTTCTCACGGTGCCTTAAAACCATCAAGGTCCTTGTTCCAAGGTAAGATCCTTATTGCTGGGAGGTTCTAGTTGTATGATACTTTCCATGCGTTCGTTGCCTCTTCTTGTCATATCGAGCCCCTTTCGGTGATTCGTGCCAACGATTAGGAAAGGGTGTCGTTGACGTACTACCTTACTTCCTTGCATTCTAATTGGCGTTCCCAGTCTCCGGGCTGGGATAGTTGCGCCCATTCGTGACTAGTTCCGAAAGGGTTCGCTCAGGCTGGAGGGAGCGGTTTCCCACTTCTGTTACTTCTTCTTTCGGGTTTGTTCCTGGATTCCGCGTTCGGAGTAGTTGGATTCGGTAGAGATTAGCTGCACTGGAGTAAGCCTCGTTGAGAGTCCGAGGTCTGCTTACCACTAGTGCTTTTCGGGCTTCAAAGTTGAGGCCCGATACGAATCTCTCTACTCCGGTTACCTTGGTGGGACTAGTTCTAGTGTGAAGCGTGTTAGTTCAAGGAATCGTTTGTTGGTATTCCATGACGGTAGTTGTCCCTTGTTTTAGATGGAGAAACTCTTCGTACATGGATGTTTTTACGTGTGTTGGACAAAACCGCTTCTCGAAGTCGCGCCTTGAGGTGTTCCCAGTTGAACCCCGGTTCTTGTTGGTAAGTGGGATCCTCGTGGATCTACCAGAGATCGGCCTCGTGTCCGGAGTAGAACGAGGCTACCTCCACGCGGCGTTCCTCTGGGCGTCCTACTAACTCGAGGATTTTGTCGAGGGTTCGGTTCCATTCTCTTAGGATTACGGGATCCTCTTCTCCTGAGGATGTGGGTGGTCGATGGTTAGAGACTTGTCGGGCGAAGTCTGAGTTCGCGTTTGATGGAGGTGGCGGGGGTGGAATCGTCCTCGTAGTCGTGCCTTTAGGTACTCCTAGTTGAACCCCCGGTTGTTACCCATAAGTGGGTTCTTCTTGGATTTGTCAAAGATCGGCATCGTGTCTTTGAACGAGGCCATCTTTACGTGACGTTCCTCTGGGCATCCCATTAACCCGAGGATTTTGTTGAAGGTTCGGATTTGTTCTGCGAGGAGTGTGGGGTCGTTGACTGTCTTTTCGTTGGCGCCATGTTGCTGGTTTTCAGGGCCAATGTTTATTGTAATGATGAGCTAGTGTGCTGCACCCTTACCTTGGTGCGGTAAGCGTAGGGGAAGTTCTTTTAAGTTCGAGAGGGGTGAAGTGAGGGTAGGTTATGTGTAGGTTTCACAATCTCACCGCGCGTCCTAGAATTCCTGAATCCTATGTTCCTAAGTACTTAGAGTCCAAGCCTAGTGTCCTAAGGTCTGGTCTTAATAGTCTTATCCTAGGGTCAAACTTAGGCTCTGATACCAACTGTAACACCCCAGATTTTTAAGACTTTTTAAAGCTTATAATAAAGGTAGAATCTTATTAAATCCCAGAATATAATACAAGTGTTCGGGGTGCTATGCCACACCTGGGCTAGAGAACCCAGATGCACAGGCTAACTAACTAATATCCTCAAAAGCATAAATGTATAAACATGGCACGCAGGCCGAAAGGGAAACTATCTATTTCTACACTCCGAGTTCTAGCGCACTCCAGTGACTTAATCTTCTGTGCCTGAAAGCCAAATATATCTGTTCAGCGAGAGATGCTGGTAACCCACTCCAACGCGTTGAAATACAATACATATAGAGATATATATAGATATACGAAAACCATTTTGAGCATGAAGATATATCCTACGAACTCTAGCTTTAAAACCGGGGATGACTCAACAGATAAAGCTAGACACAAACAGCAGTTATAACGAGCATATGCAGTTCACAACAGATAAGGCAGATAAGGCAAAGCATAAACAATAATCACAACCCAATATAAACAATCCCCAACATAGATCCCATAGTCACATCCCCAAGATACTCATAATCATAACTCATCCATATCTCAACACATAACACGCTTTGTTGGCGCCACAGGACCAATCGCATGCCCATACATGAGGGTCAACGCATATAGCTCTGACACGGCCCCGCAGCACCTTGCCCCGTATCGCAACACGGAGGGGTCGGTCGCAACCGACCGATGAACCGCAGCTCATCATAGTGTTTGATCGCAACCAAACAGTGGACCGCAGCCCAAGAGAGTGTCATCTGACCGCAGCCAGGAAAAAGGACGAACCGCAGCTCGTATAGAAACGTTTGATCGCAACCAAACGGTGGACCGCAGCCCAAGAGTATCAATCTGACCGCAGCCAGCTTCTGAACCGCAGCTCAGGATAACCAATCCGATCGCAACCGAATTTGGGTAACACACACACATAACACATAGCAAGCACAAGCAACCCACATTGCACATTGGGAAGGGGGGATAAACGTATAGCAAACCTGTGCGTGATCCATCACATCCTAAGAATAGTCCTAAGGGGTTCATACTCCTTCCACTTAGGTCGACGGGATACCAATCCAACTAGCATGCAACATAATAGACTCATAAACCTACGAACGGTACCCGAAACATCAAACTAGACATAGGCACGATAAACGGAGTCCGTTGGGACACCACGGGGAACGGGGAAACATCAAACGGGGAGGCCGGAGTCCCGAGGTGGGATAAATTCCAGCGGGTAGCCGGTGGGTGGGGGCCACCCGCCGGATTCGCTGTTCCGGGCAGCGGGTCGCCGGCGGGCAGCTGCCCGCCCGCCGGCTGCCCGCTGCCGGTGAGGCTGCCTCGGCCGTGGGTAGGTGGCGGGTCCCCTACCCCCCACTGACTCTTAACACACAAATTCGCCCCGGGAACCGTTGTGGAACCCGAAGCCATGCTTAGACACTTTACAACGCAATTAACAACAACACGTAGGCAATTAACGGATCAAATACGTGAAACGAACGACACATAACCTATCATACTTTTCTAAACATAATCAACACCCAAACATGCGATTTCCCCACCCGATAATCCAAGAATAATATCATACGATACAACCTAGGGTTCTAATCACTTTTATATTAACAAGAATACGATTCGCCTTCTAATTGCAAGATTCGGTAAGAATAACACATAAGCATCAAGAACTTCCCACAATTATCAAGAACAACACATAATCATCAAGAATTGCATATAATCATCAAGAACACCATAATTATCAAGAATCTCCCAATATCAAGATTATCAAGATCCCTCATGGGATCATCACATCAAGCATCAATAATAATCAACAGATCTCGCCATTCACAATAATATGGGGGAAACCCTAAGGGGGAATCATAACTATGAAAATAGGTTTTGTTGAGACATGGGTTACCTCTTAGCCTTAATTAATTCCTTGGCTATGAAAGATCTTTCGTTAAGCTTTCTTGCTTTCTTGATTTCTCCTAGGGGAATTCTTGGAACTCTTTGGATGGTGAGAGATTATTGTGGTAGGAATTCTAGGTGCCTCATAAGTTCCCTATTTATATATTTAAGACTCCTAATTAGGGCCTGAATGGTATGTGTTTACTAATTCTATTCCTTATAGGACTAGGGACTTGTTTTTAGGGATAAGGGTCCATGGTCCACATTGGACCATATTAATTAAAGCGGATCCTAATCATAATCTGAATAGTAAAAGGCCTACTTCCTTTATTCCTAATAGATAACTAGGTCTAGGATTCCTAATTAGGATCTGAATAGTAAAAGGTTTACTTTCTTTATTCCTAATAGGCTTAAGCCTCTAATTTAGGCAAGGGTCCATGGTTCATGGTGGACCCTATTAATTAATTAAAGGGAAACATAACATAATTAAATCATATTTAATTATTATTAGTGGGATTAATTAAATAATTAATCCAGGGTTGAAGGCCGTAACACGGGGTGTTACACCCGATCAAGCGACCCGGACGCGGCCATCAACTTCTTCTTCCGCGAGGTTGCTCCTGGCATGGAGTTTGTCCGGAAGATGAGGACGAACGTGGTCGCAGATGAGCTCTTTTTGACGTTCGGTCATTGGGCCTACAACAGCGGCCAAAAGGACATGCGGGACCGGACGAAGAAGAACATGAGGGAGGCGTTAGAAGGCGAAGATCTCGACCTGGTGTTGACCACCCTCCCGACTGCCGTTCCCGACCCGGGTCAAGACCCTTATGATCCAGAGCTCGAGATTATAGAGCCAAGTGGAGCTGCCATCGGAGGAGAGCCGTCTGGAAAAGACGCCGCCGCCCCGAGCGAGACTGAAGCTGCTAAGAAGTGAAGCTTGTAGCCTTCTTCTCCTTTTTCTTTTGTAATGACATTAATCGGGAGCCCGGTCCCGTGTTTGTACCGGGCACGCTTTATTTTCAATAACAATTTTTTGCTTAAGTTCCTTTGCTCGTTTCTTTTATGCTCAATGTTGCTTTACGTTTTTAAACGCTTTGTATGTATGCGAATCATAGAACACGATCATATGGCCTAACGGCCTAATCGCATATAACCACGACCGCGTTATCACCGACCGGCCCATTAGTTAGGGATGGTCCCGGACACTTGGCCTTGTCGAAATTTTGAAAATATGGCCTTTTCTGCTCGGGGTATTCCCGATCATCAGACCTTTAATTACTTCCTTAATCCCAGCCCCCACACTTTTGTACGATCGTGGTACGAGTGGGTGCGAAAGTGGACAGAAGTTGGACGGATCGGGGAATTATGCTGTGAGCTCTGGCTTTCCCGATCGGTGGCGTGACCCGGATGTCCGCCGAAGAGGAGCGCAATCAGTCGGTCGATATTATCGCCCGACCTGTTCATGAATGGCTTTTAGAGCCTATAGCTAGTAGGTTATTAGAACCTGATTATACACCCCTATCAGTGAGACTGAGGGAGAGGCGTTGTGGAGCGTAGAGCCCCAAAGCTGTTGCCTCGTGGTCGCGGTCGGGTAGCGTTCGAACGGGACCGGTTGACAAATACTTAGACAAGTATGGAAAAAAAACCGATCAGGCCGCCGTATGCAAATGGTCAAGCCATCACTGATAGTATATACATTCATTTATCTACAACAATATTTACAGAGATAACGGGCGAGGCTAACACGCAGGTTGAGCCCCTACTCCGTCAAAATACACTGAACTTGGCTAATGCTTAAACATAACGAGGTGCTCGGAATTCCAAGTACCCTCGATTGCCCGACCGGTTGTTGTCTCCAGTCGGTATGTTCCCGGCCGAACTATTGCGCTGACGATGTACGGACCTTCCCAATTCTGTGCGAGCTTTCCTCCCTCAAGCGGTTGACTGGCCTCTCATCGTCGAAGAACATAATCTCCCACCTGGAAGTAGCGAGGGTTAACAGGAACATCCTTGGAGCTCTTCACTCGCTTCTGATACTCGGCCATGCGCCGAGCGGCTAGCTCCCTTTTTTCCTCGACTCCATCGAGATCCACGACCATCGAGTTTTCATTCTTCTCAGAGTTGAATGTACGCTCTCGGGCGGTCGGGATCCAAGCTTCGATTGGCAGTCGGGCTTCTGCTCCATAGACAAGGGCGAACGGTGTTTCCTGGGTAGCTTCTCTCGGGGTCGTCCGGTAGGTCCATAATACATATGGCAACTCATCAGCCCAACTACGACCTGCCGAGTGTAGCTTCTTCTTCAGACCTTCCAAAATTGTCCGGTTAGCGTTCTCCACTTGTCCGTTTCCCTGCGGGTAAGCCACCGACGATCGAACATGGGTTGTCCCGATCGTGGCCAAGAAATTCTGAAAGTATTGGCTTACAAATTGGCAGACGTTGTCACTGATGAGATGCACGGGCACACCAAAACGGGAAACTACGTTACGCCATATAAACCGAGCACACTGCTGGGATGTGATCGTTGCTAATGGCTCAGCCTCGATCCACTTGGAAAAGTAATCGATGGCGACTATCACAAACTTTCTCCGTCCGGCCAATTGGGGAAAAGGTCCCAAGATGTCTACCCCCCACCTAGCAAAAGGGATTGCGGTCGTGACAGGTTGGTAGAACGTGGCCGGTCATCCGGGCATCCGTGCAAATAGCTGGCACGTCTCGCAATCCCGGGCGAGCTTCTCACAATCAAGCTGGATGGACGGCCAATAATACCCGATCACCATAATCCGACGAGCTAATGATCGGCCTCCTTGATGTGATGAACAGATGCCGGAGTGCAGCTCTTTCATAACGAGGTCGGCCTCAAATGCGGTCAAGCAACGCATAAGAGGGCCTCCATACGATCGTCTATAAATACGTCCCTCCAAGACTTGGAACCTCGGGGCTCTAAGCTTGGCCTTTCGAGCACGCTGGGGGTCGTCCGGTAGCCGACCGTGCTCGAGAAACTCCTTGAGGTCGGTGATCCAATCGTCTTGTGCCGGTTGGATAGGATTAACCGGCAATCGGTGTATGCTGTGCCTCGGGATCACCAAAATCCGAGCTTTCTTCGACATATGTTCCGGGGCATCCTGAGCCAACTTGGACAAGATATCAGCATCTGCGTTGTCCAATCGGGGAATATGGTGGACGGTATACCCACGGAACAAAGCAAGCTTCTCCATGGCCAGGTCTCGATATTGATGTAGACGTTCGCCATTTACTTCATAATCTCCGAGAACCTGCCCGACCACGAGCGCGGAGTCTGTTTGTGCCCTCAAATATTCAGCCCCCAGGTCCCGAGCACACTGTAAGCCATTGACAAAGGCTTCGTACTCGGCCTCATTGTTGGTCGGGTGAAACTGATACATTAGGGCGAAATAGACCTTGAATCCCTCCGGGCTCGTGACTACTACTCCTCCTCCCGCACCCTTTTTACTGCTTGACCCATCGATAGCCAGCGTCCACCACTCGGCCTTGGGATCCGCAACCGCGGCCGGTCGGTTATCCCGGGCGGTGCACTCGACTAAAAGATCTGCCAATGCTTGGCCCTTGATTGCTGGTCTCGGACGATACTCTATAGCATATTGGGCCAACATCAACGCCTACTTGACTAGGCGGCCAGATGACGAAGCGGTGCGGAGGACTGGACCGATTGGCTGATCGGTCAAAACACGAATCAGTCGACCCTGAAAGTATGGGGCCAACTTCTTCGCAGCAATATAGAGAGCATAGACGACTTTCTCCAGCCGGGAGTATCGGAGCTCGGGACCATGTAGCGCATGGCTTACATAGTACACCGGTCGCTGAACCCCTTCCGGATCGGTTCGGCACAAAACTGCGCTTACTGCTTGATCAGAGACGGCGAGGTATACGTCTAACTCTTCTCCGAGCTCGGGCTTTGAGAGCACGATCGGTGACATCAAGTACTCTTTCAGCTCGTCAAAAGCCGCTCGGCACTCTTCGTCCCAGAAGAATCCATTCACTTTGCGCAATACCTTGAAGAAAGGTAAGGCACGCTTGGCTAACTTGGAGAGGAACCGGCTGAGCGCCGCCAACCGACCGGTTAATTGCTGGATTTCCCGAACGGTAGAAGGTGGCTGCATGTCCAGTATAGCCTTGACCTTGGCCGGGTTGGGCTCGATTCCTCTCTTGGTCATCATATAGCCAAGAAACTTCCCGGTCTGAACCGCAAATGTACACTTTGTTGGGTTCAACCGCAGCTGGTACTTCCTCATGATCTGGAAGCACTCCCGAAGGTCCCGAGTGTGGTCGGATCGGTCCCGACTCTTGACCAGCATGTCATCAATGTAGGCTTCCATCGTTCGGCCTAGAAGGTCGGCAATAAGCATATTGACCATTCTCTGGTAGGTCGCTCCTGCATTACGGAGGCCGAACGGCATCACTCGGTAGCAATACAGCTCGTCCGGGGTAACGAAGGCTGTTTTGCTATCGTCTTCATGGTGCATCATTATCTGATGATAACCTTTGAATGCGTCCATGAAGCTCATCAGCTCTGCTCCTGCTGTTTCATCGACCATCTGATGGATGCTCGGTAGCGGGTACGGGTCGAGAGGGCAGTCCTTGTTCAAATTAGTGAAATCAATGCACATCCTCCACGCCGGTGGTTTGGGAACTAGAACAATGTTAGCCACCCACTCGGGGTAGATGACTGGTCGGATGTGCTCGATCGCCGCCATCTTCTTGACCTCCTCGCGAACAAACTCGCGGCGATTGGATGAAAGATGCCTGGTCTTTTGCACGACCGGCTTCGCTGCGGGGTCGACGACTAACCTATGGCAAATAACCGTCCGGTCGATCCTGGGCATATCTTCGGGCCCCATGCAAATATATCAGCAAACTCCCGGAGGATTGCCAACACTTCCGCTCTGAGCTCAGGGGTGAGAGCACGACCAATCTTTATCTTCCTGTCCGGTCGGTCCTCGGACAGGGGAACTTCCTCAATCTCCTCGGAGGGCTCGGGTTGCTCCTTCCGCTCGGCTGAGGCCTCCTTCACTATTGTATTCACCTGGGAGGACGTGCCAGTATCACGTCTATTGACCGCTCGGGTGTAACATTTCCGGGCGGATTGGACATCACCACGGACAACTCCGACCCCGTTCGGGGTGGGAAATTTCATGCAAAGGTGCGGCATGGAAATTATCCCACCTATCCTCATGATGGCGGGGCGGCCTAGAATGATGTTGTGGACGCAATGGAGATTGACCACAACAAACTCAAGCTCTGTCTTGATCGACTTTGGAGAAGTGCCGATCTCCACGGGGAGTGTTATTTTTTCTTCGGGGTAGATAAGAGCCCCGGTGAATCCGGACAAGGGGACACCGACCGGAGTCAGTTCGCGCCTGTCCAATTTCAATTTCTCAAAGGCGTCCAAATAAAGGACGTTGACACTACTCCCCGTGTCTACCATAACCCTCTGGACGTCGGTGCCTTTGACGTCGATAGTGACCACGAGTGCCTCCATGCCGTGGTCACCACTGCTCGGTTGATCCTCCAGGGTGAAGGTTATGGGCTCCATCTTTTGTCGCTTCCCAGTGTCTCGGGAATCCACGATCGCGACCGGGCAGTTTTCCCTCGGTCGGGAAGCGTCATCCAATCCACCGAAGATTACGTGGATCGTCGGCTTGCCTGCCGGTCGGCTGCTTGATGGGGGATCAGGGTCTCTTCGGTCATCTCGCCTTTCTGACCCTGCCCGATCGGAGTGTCCATCCCGATCAGATCGATCGGAGCGATGATGGGAACGGCGATTGTCCCTCCGATCCGTATTCTTCTTGGCCTCTTCTCTCTTCCCCACACACTTGTCTAACTTGCCAAGGCTGAGCAAGTCTTCCAGCAATTGTCTCAAGTGGGTACACTCTTCAGTGTCATGGCCAGCGCAACGATGGTAAGCACAATGCTTTGTCTTGTCTGGACCATCGTGCCCGGGATGGGGGAGTTTGATTAAATTGCAGGACTGGGCGTACTGCATGGCTTCTGCGGCGGATCGGTTAAGCGCCGTAAACTCACCAGGCCTGGTGCGGGATCGGGGATGGTCATCACCCGACCGATGATCCGCCCGGCCAGCCGGTTTACGGGACGATGTCCCGACCTCTTGCGAACGCTTCACACCGTTGGCCTCGCCAGCAATAGCGTAATCCGTGACCCTTCGGAGAGCTTCCTCGTATGTGGGTGGGGGATGAAGAATAAAGTCCTGATAGAGGTACCCAGCGCGGAGAGCAATATGGAGCATGTGTACAGCGGTAAGATCATCCATAGGCTCCACCTCCAGGACTGCTGCCTTCCACTTGACCAAGAAATCGGTCAAACTCTCTCCCTCCAGCTGCTTTGCCTTCTCCAGGTACATGTAGGATTTCTTGACCACCCTGGAGGTAACAAATTTCCTCACGAACTGAGTAGACAGGGTCGCGAAATTAGCAATGGACCCCGGCTGCAAAGTTCGGAACCACTCGGCCGCCCGACCGGTGAGCGTAGAATAAAAAGCACGGCACATGACGGCGTCTGACACGCCCTTGAAGATCATGTTGCCGTAAAAATCATTGACGTGGACCTCGGGGTCCGTCCGACCATCGTAGCTCTTCTCCCCGGGAACCTTAAGATCGAGCGGGTAGGGCTACGCCATTATCTCCGCCGTGAAAGGTGTTCTCAACAACGTTGAGTGGTCGACCGGGGGCCTGACGGGATGCTCGTTCCGGAACTGAGCAAACTCCGCCTGGAGGTTGTAGAGCAATCCTCGGGTCTCGTTGAGCTCTGCCAACTGCGCTTGACTTGCTTCCCGAGCGCGTCTTCGTCGGTGAGATCTCGACCCGCTATGCCCAGACGATGCCTCCTGGCTTACATCTTGCATGGGTTCATCTGCTACCGGCCGGCTTGAACCTGGTCCCAATCGTTGTCGCATCGTCGGTCGAAGTCGATCAAAAGCCACTTCCCGCTCAGCTTGATCGGGATCATCCGCTCGGGCGGGCATATGCGCGGCTGCTTGAGGGTCCTGCCGTGGTACCTCCATCGCATCAGCACCCCCCGACCCCAATCGCGAACGAGCCGAGCGTCTAGCCCGGGAAGTGGGCTGATGCTCCGGCTCTACCTGTGCAGTCGGGAATACTGGAGGGGCGGCGGTTGGAGCCGTGTACGCAGGCATGTACTGAGGATATCCGGCTGGTGACGGATAGAACATCGGTTGACCGGGCCAATATCCGTATGGCTGAGGAGGGGTTGGGTACGGATATTTCCCGGGATAGGGCATCTGCTGACCGGGAGGTGGAAAACCCGGTTGACCGGCCATTGGATATGCCGGTTGGACATACTGCACCGGATACTGGGCTGCTTGATGTGCCGGTGGATGAGGTGGTGAAAGGTTCAAGTTGAGATCTACATTCTGACCTTGGTTGTCGCTAGCGGCGTCACCTTGGTCGTAGTTGTTGAGATCATGCATGAACGGAAACATCGTGGCTGATGTTGTGATGAAAAGGTCTCAAGCTCGGTTGACGTAGCTTCCTTGCTCGATCCCCACAGACGGCGCCAATTGATAATGTAAATACCATGTGTGCGGTAACTATCAATAAGATCCAGATCAATTAAAGCAAGTAAAAGTCTCTTATTAATCTGGTAAAAGGCCCTAAGTACAATCTACTTGGTCGCACCGAGTACCGACTGGATGCGGTCGGGATTCTCTGAATACAACCTATCGATCGTCCAAAAGTCCTCTCACTGTTGCTTTGGCGGGTATTTATAGCCGCGGAGCCTGGGACAAGAATCCGGCTGGTCGGCATGCTTCCCACGTAGCAACCACGTGTCATCCTCCCGGGTGCCCTGTCTGTCGCCGTCTAATGCCGCCACGTGTCTTTAGTCAGCACACTCGCCAAAGGGCTACCGCTCGGTAGTTGACACCCCGGTCGGGCAATACCGGTCGGGTACCGACCGGGTTCTTCTTATAGAAATCCGACCTGTAACCTGCAAAACAAGTAAGAAAGAGAACGAAGGCATGTCGGTCAGGGTATTCCCTACCAATATCTTTCACCAGGGCGCACAATGGTTCCAAAATGATGTTGTTTTGTATCTGTTTTCTATTTCTGTCGGAAACTTCTAAAAAAAAAAATTTCGTATTTCATATGTACAGAATTGTATAATAGAATACACATAAATTTCTAACATAATACACATAATCTAACATAATACATAATACACATAAACTTTTAACATAATACACATAAACACAAGTGTTAAAAAAACTGTAATGGAATTAAATGAACGGAACAGTGTTCGTCGCGTCAACTCTCTAGTTCCTACCAACTTATAAAAACGTCGTTATTTTGGACCAAAGCCCACAATATAACGATTGCTAGTTAGTAGTTATCATGAAAAACTAACAACAATAATTTACAAAAGTAGAGAGAATGAAACGGGGAAGCTAAAGGAATTTGAAACACAAATAGAGTCGTTAAGTTTACCTAGGTAGACACACTAGTCTAGGTAGGTAGCTTAGTCACTGGAAAAAAAGGTAGACCTAGCTACACTATACCTAATACCACAAACACCCTGGACCCCCCACCCCTACCCCTACCCCCTACCCCCTACCCTTACACCCTAAAAACAATACATTACAAAAGTCCCATGTATGATAAGTTTAGAAAACCTAAGCACTTTCAAGCAAAGTTTTGTTTTAAGAAAAGAAAAAAAGATGTATAATGTTTGTCGGACTCACAATTTTAGTGAGATTAGCACTCCCATGCAAGGATTCAATGCAGCTACGTACCTTCCCTTCTGGTGCTACTAGTTTCACTAAGATGGTACAATATGTCAATCACACTTTCATTCATATACACATACTTGCCATGCATGCATGCATCGTTAAACTGTCTTTTAACCACTTGTTTACCTTAGCCAACTCCAAACAACTTCTGGGTATGTTTGGTGTTTATACTTTGAATACTATAATAAAACACGCGCCACCATAGAATGGAGCTCGGAACCAAAAAATGTGAAGCATTCATGCATGATTTACAAATTCAACTTTCAGTGTGTAGTAATAGTATTCTATTATTGATTTTCTTGATCAAATCGACTAGACAATCTAAATTGGTCTATATCCTTACAATCATTTGCAAACAGGGACGGGCCCACTGTGGGGGCAGCGGCACCCCTCCCCCCACCCCACACCCCCACCCCCATATATGGCTTTTGTATATATATACATATATAGTACATTTAGAGTATAAGTACAATACAGGTAAAAATAAATGAAAGATGAGTTAGCAAGATGTAAATCACAGGCTACAACTTTTGAGAGGTCAAGAATTCAAATTCAGATCTATCATGTCTTGTGTTTTCTATTTGAATTATTTTATTAAAAAAATATGTTTCATATTTTGAAAATTTTAATGCATTTTATTTTTTTGTCCATATTAAAAAATGTTTATGACTATGCTTTTAAGTGCTTTATTTATTTATTTTTAAACTATTTCTTTTATTTTAATATTTGCCCCCACCACTCGAAAAAATTTATAGATTCGCCCCTCTTTGCTAGTAAGGGTCACAATGCGGAGCTTTTCCATGCACACTTTGAATAGTGGTTGCGAGTTTCCCTCTTCATTCCAAAATAAAAAAGTAATAATTAATCGAATTTTAGATCATATTCTTATTTTAACGTGATGAGGTAAATCAATTCAGAGAAACATATAAATACAAAGAGCTCTATCGTCACATCAGGAAGGAAAAGAAAATGGTATTCTTAATTGCATTATATATTGTGAGTTTCTGATGAGTGCAACACTATACTGCAATTTAAACGATAACTTATTTATTTATTTATTTATTTTTTTCAAATGCTACATAGATCTATATATGTTCAAATTTCACAATCCTAAGTTATGGAGGTATGAATGAGATGAAGTTGCTCTATCTAAATAAAACCATAAAATAAGGAAAATGATATATGTACTCTAATAAGTAATAAGGGAGTAAAACTCCCGTCACATGTCCTAATTTTATTGGAGGAAGATGAAAAGAAAGTAATAAAAACTGTGGCCCACCTTGCTTTGAACGAATCAAAAAGTGACATGTAAGCAGGGAGTAAAAAATGGAGTATATTATGGGAGTACATGTAGTATTACTCATAAAATAATATAGGGGACAAGCTAAGGGGATGAATTGAGAGTTAGGATTAGTTGAGGCCGGCTAGCTGCTGCAACAGTACGTACGCAGCACTTAATTATTGCTGTGATTATTAACGTATGTATGTATGTATGTACTTACTGGGAAAATGAATTAAACACAGCAATATATGCAAGCAGGGAATCAAATTCAAACATATGTGTTTGCGTCGCATGATGCCAAAACAAAAGACAAGCTGGTGCACATGTCGACAAGCTTAGTTACGTTGGGAGGGAAAGATATATCGAGTGAATGAAGAGAGAGAGAGACATACAGTTAATTTAATTTAGAGTAAATAACTGATATGGTTTTTGACTATGGTAATTTTATTACTTAATAACTTTTAATTTTGTTTAATAATCAAAACGTTATAAGTTTTATTCTGGTCAATACTCTTTTGGTCGAGCCCGTTGCATAGAACACTACTGGAAATTATGAAATTTTCGATCACTTAAAGTGATCTTAAATCAAGTTGATACCAAAAAGTGGTCGGAAATAGCAACTAAGGTTTTTCTGGATACCAAAAGTGATCGGAACAAGGTTTTTGACTTGATTTAAGATCACTTTCACGTGATCGAAAATTCTATAATTTCCAGTAGTGGAATTTTACGATCTTAGTGTGGTTTACTCTTCTTGTATAGTTTGTGATAAATACACATGAGTAAGGTTTACCTAATGAACACCATCAAATAATGTATGGTTGCAGATTTCTCTCATAAGATGGTGAAAAGGAAAGCATCGACATTCGAGCAGTTTGATATTCTTTACAGCACACACCAAAAATGACAAAATTATTCATTACTCCCACGAATATATATACACACTATGAACAACAAAATTAAATGTTGCAGTCGCCAAATTGTCTTATGCATTGTGTGTTTGTGTGTATGTGCAATGTATATTTATTACACTCGGTGTGTGTGTGTATATGTATAATTTGCAAATATAACATTGGATATAATGTCAATATGGTGAAAATTTTCATAAGTTAATTAAACAATAGACACACAACATCATAACAGTGTTGCTTAGACAAATTTGTGTTTATTAAAGTAAACAAATATGCATTATATTGTGAACATATATAAAATTATGATTGGAGACATGAGTTAGGATATTCAAGTAACGCATATTTTTAGAGAATAAAATAGAGTGACAGATTGCTTCGCGTCATAGTTGGGGTTTTCAATCTTTGGGAACACTCCATCTTCGTTTTCTCTTGCAGCTTTTGACCAATCGAGGATAAATTGGGTTCCTTACTAAAGATCGATGTGTTATAGGTTTTGATAGTTAGCTTGGGGCTTCAATGCGGTGTCTCCACTCCCTCTAACCTAAAAAATAAAAAATTTCATGATTCATGACCTCCTAAGATTGCCGGGCAAGATATCAAGGTTTGAAACTCGGTAGCAACAGTGTGTGGGTTATACTACAGATCCCTTATGCACAACAACATTTGACCCTATTGATTGTCATTAGGTTGACGTCGTCAGGATTGAAGCGTAGCTTCTATATAATATGATACAAATCAGACAAGTGCTAAACTATACTAGAAAAACCTACGAGAATCAGACTCCACCTACTTGGCCACCTCTCCCAGGACAACAAATTTTGAACCCCAATTCAAGCTACACATATAGAACAACACTTCACAACTTCCATTTCTGTGCTAAATCAATTCAAAAATTAAGCTCAGCAATGACAATAATCAAGCATAATGTTTAATTATAACTGAAAACTACAAAATCAAAAATCCCATTATTTAAAAAAAAAAAAAAAAAACTACTGATCCCACTGCATCATTGGTCCTATACAGTCACAGGCTCACAGTGGTCCAACAAAAAATTTAAAAAGGTAAAAATAAACTATAGAAAAGGGGGAAATTTTTCTACATGCAGTAAGTAATACGATGGAGCTTGGAAAGCCTGCCTGCCTTGTGATTGCTATGTCGCTTTTTGTCAAGTCTTTTCAAACATCCAGTGGCCCCCTACCCCCCTCCCCCACACCCACCCCCTCTGACAATTCACAAGATCTTGAAAGTTTCTCCTTTCCAAATCCTGTCTTTTGCTCACCTCTTAGCTCAATCTTCCACATAATTAGCCTCTCAACATTTGTAAAACCCACTTTACACAATAAAATGTGACAGAGAGAATAATTATATAGGAATGATCAATTTTGATCGAGAAAAAAGTGAGTCGAGATGTACTATATTAGTTGTGTCGTGAGTAATCATTCAAGGGTAAGGATGAAGTGGACGACGCGAACTTAGCTAACTCGTGAGGTTGGAAAAAGGGTCTACCCTGACCCTGACCCTGACCCTCGTTCCCTCCGACCCCTAGAAAATCCCTAGTCAAACTCCCTTCAACTACTTCACTATTATTCCCACTTGGTAGAGTGTGATTGAGGTGCTTACCATGGGTGTTTTGCATCATCAATGATGAAGAAGAAGAGTTTTCCAAATTATTATTTCCCATTAAGGAAGATGAGTTCATGTCCCCCAATAGCAAGCCGGGATGATGATGATCATTTGGTTGGGTGTTGTTGTTGTTGTTATTGGCTGGTGCGGTCAATGTTGATGCGTTTGAGGTTTGCAGACCATTCAAAGTTTGATCGTGTGGCTGAGGTTGTTGTTTTCCGAGGTTCTGATGATGATGATGATGAAGTTCGTTTCTTGAATTGAAACTGCCCGCTAGGGAGGACAAGGTGGACCCTACTAGTCCGAATCCAGTGCCGAAAAGTGGGGAGGAGGTGTTGTTGCCACCGCTCCGGCTCGAGCCCATCTGGGCGGCTTTTTGCAAGAGCGCCGTGGCGGACATGTGAGCTGGCGGCGCCGCCGCCGCCGCTTCCTGGATGTGATTGTAGAACATGGAGCTTATCTTCCCCTCGTCTTCCTCCTTCAGCACCGGCGGTAGCGACGAGGAAGACGCGCTGCCGCTGCCGTGAAACCAGTGGTTCTGCGAAGACAAACCCAGCATATTAGCCGGCGCCGCTGCCATTTGTAGGAGCTCGTGCGCTAATCCTCCGCCGCCGCCGCCGCCGGCGAACTCGTTGGCATTGCCGAGATGATGAGCGTTATTATTAGCGTCCAGCCAAAGCGGCAGCCTCGGCTTCTGCCCATCCAGACCGAGCTGATGATGATTCCCCGCCGCGTCCACACCCACCACCATCTCGTTCTGCGGCGGCCGGAAAACGTGAGATCCGAATCCGGGGTTCCCGGCGGACAGCAATTCGTTCCGGAAGTTGAGATTCGGGACAGAAGTAAACCTCGCACTCTCCTCCGCCAATGCATCGCAAAACGCCCTATGTGTAATAAAGCTGTCTTTCCTATTTCAACCAAAAAATAAAATCAAATTGCCCGTACAAGAAAAAAACCCAAATTTCTACAATAATTAATGAATTCCCAATTAATAAATACAGAAAATGATTTGCAATAAATATGGAAGGATACCTGGAGAAGAGAGTTCCACAGTCACATTTATACTCCCTAGTCCCACAAATCTTACTATGAGCTTTCCAATCAGACTGGACAGCATACTTCTTGGAGCACTTTTCGCACTTCCATTTCTTCTCCCCGTGCTTTCTGCTGAAGTGTTTCTTGATCCCAGTGAGGTCCCCCAGAGCTCGAGACGGGTCATGGTGGACGCAGCTCTTCTCCGGGCATATATACACCTTCTTCTTTATCACCTCCTTGTTGTTCCTTTGCTTCAGCTTCCATGGCAGGTTGTGCCCTCTCCTGTGCAGCTGCAGGTTCTGGTCTCTCTGGAAACCCTTGTTGCAGATTTCGCAGATGAACCGGTTCGTCGCCATTAATGACTTTGGCGATAGCGCTATCACTTCTGCATCCGGATCTGTATGTCAAAAAAAAACCAAATTAAAACAAAAAACAAAAAAGGGTTTCTTGAATTCTTGCTGTATATATATATATGCTTGCCTGGATTGCCTGGGAGATTTCTCTTTCTCTTGTTGGAAGGATTGGGGTTAGGGTTTGGGGTTTGGGTTGGATTGGGATTAGGGTTTGGATTGGGATCTTGATTATTGTTGTTGTTAATGAAGGCTCTCATGGAGGAAGTGAGAGAAGAGAGAGCATCATCTGATGACATCATTTTTTTTTTTTTTTGGTTTTTTTTTTCAGCTTCTGCAAATTTAAAGAAGAGCCAAAATCTATGGATGTATGTATAAAGCAGCCAAGCAACAGAGAGAAGAAGAAACAAAAGGATTTTGCTGAAAACAGCTAAATCCCAAGATGTTACACTGTTTTATGTGTAGCAGAAAGGCTAAAACAACAAAACCAGAAGATGATGATGATTAGAAAATTGTTTACATCTGCATGACACCATCTTCTTCTTCATCTCTTCTTCTACAGATCTCTCTCTCTCTCTCTTTCTTTCTTTATTTCTTAGCTTCTTCTTCTTCTTCGTTTTGATTCTGGGTTTTGGAGGGCTTTAGCAGCAGCAAAACTCCATAAAACTACAACTATGGCAGCTACCAAGAAGGAATATTTCTTATTTAATTTCTTCTTCTTCTTCTTCTTCTTCTTCTTCTCTCTCTCTCTCTCTCTCTCTCTCTCTTTTGCTCCTATCTCTTTCTCTATTATATTCCTTATCTTATACGGCTTTTCTCTCTCAAGTCGGTCTGCTATAGACTCAAGTGGACCACCTTTCTCTTCTATCTCGTCTCAGCATGTAGCTCTAGCTAGGGTGGTAAAAATTATAATTCTTGGGTATGCATACATATATATACACACAGAGGCTGTGGGTATAGTTCACTTTTTAACCAAAAATTCACCCATCCAGCATCTACTCCACTGTTCTTCAGTAATTACTTATCATGCCTTTTCACTCACTCCATTTTTACGTACTGTGATTACTTGTTAATTAAGATTAAGAAGAGGTTTGGTATCTGTTAAAAATAGACACCATCCGTTAGGAAAATACACCACAAAAATAGACACAAATTAGGTACGTATCACCAAAAACACACCATTAGGTGTAAGTAAAAACACCATACAGTGTTCGGAAATACACCATTAGGGGTGTGAGTTATATGGTGTATTTTTTTTTAGGTGTGTATTTTTTGATTTTGATTTTGTTTTGTTTTTTTTTTTTTGTTTTGTTTTTTTTTTTGTTTTGTTTTGTTTTGTTTTGTTTTTTTTTTTGTTTTGTTTTTTGTTTTGTTTTGTTTTTTTTTTTTTTTCATTTCATTGTAGTGTGTTTTCCTTACATTGTTGATGTATGTTGTTAACACTGTTGGTGTATTCTAAAATTCTGCCGCACCTAAAACCCTCGCCGCATTTGAACTTTTATATATATATATATATATATATATATATATATATATATATATATATATATATATATATATATATATATATATATATATGGGCGGATCCAGGATTTATATTCAGGGGCGAAGAACCAAAGGGAAAATAAATTCAAAAATGTTCAATTAATACAAAGTTCAAATACAAATAAAAGTGTTAAAATACAAAATACATTATAGATTACAATAAAAGGTTTATGATGAACGACCAGATAATACTCCTCTACGCTAGCTCTTTCATATTTTGAAATCGGTGTAGAACTGCTTCATTTGAAACTTGATCAAAAATATCTTTTTCAACATACGTCAATAAGCAATCATTTAATAATTCATCACTCATCCGGTTCCGTAAAGATGTCTTGATTAACTTCCTAGCAGAAAATGCTCTTTCCACACTAGCAGTTGCAACCGGTAGGATCAATTCAAAGACAACTCTAGAAGCAAATACACCAATGTATAGTCCAAATGTCTTCCCGTTTCCACCATTTTTTGAGCTAATTCATCAATACCATCCAATTTAGAGAAAACAGTATTAGAAATTACATCAACAAAATAAGTCTGTAGTTGGTTATCTAGTAATTGAAGTTCAACATCAGAAAAATCATTTGGATAGAACTGTGCCAATCGAACTAATTTATCCTTATCAAACATAGCAAATGAATTCTTTGGATCAAAAGATGCCATGCATAAGAGCAACTCTGTATTCTTCTCATTTAAACAGTTGTTTAGCTCTTGGACTTGTAGATCTAAGACTACATAAAACCTTTCAACACGGTACCTATGAAGATGAGTCCTTTCTTCAACTTTATGGCGAGGTCTTCCTGGCACTACATAAACTTCATCCAAATTAGGTATGAGAATTGAATGCTTGTTGCAAAAGAGAGAAACTTCTTGTAAAAGAGCCCCCACCCATCATCTCTCATCATTTGCAATATTTTTTCTGAGACATCAACTAGTCTCATGGAATTCATAATGTTTTGATCTTTCTTCTGTAATGCATGTGATAACTCATTGGTAATTCCTAAAACAACCCTCATTAAGTGCAACAAGAACACAAAATCAAAGCATAAGACATTCTTCAATACTCTAAATGCTTTTACCCTTTGTTTTGGATCATGCCTTATTTCGTCAAGAACATCAATGACTGGTGAAAATAATGTGACAATGCTTACAAGTGCAACGTAATGAGATACCCAACGTGTATCACCAAGACATTGTAAAACTGCTTCTTGATTCAAACCAGTTCCCGTTTCAATTGTATCATTCGAAATTAAATCGATCAACATCTTTAATTGTTTGTGTCGTAAGCTATCCATGCACTTACATGAAGCACAAACAATATTGCACAATTACGAGACAGTGACAAAAAAATCTCCAACATCTTCATTTTCCTTTGCAACACCCACAAGTGCTAGTTGTAATTGATGAGCGAAACAATGAACACAAAAAACACTTGGATTCTAATTCATAATCAAAGTTCTAAGACCATTGAACTCACCATGCATATTACTTGCTCCATTATAACCTTGGTACATATTGTTAACACTGTTGGTGTATTCTGAAATTCCGCCGCACCACCGCATTTGAACTTTCGTGTGTGTTTGTGTGTGTGTGTGTGTAACACCCCAGATTTTTAAGACTTTTTAAAACTTATGGTAAAGGTAGAATCTCATTAAATCCCAAACTACAATACAAGCGTTCGGGGTGCTATGCCACACCTGGGCTAGAGAACCCAAGTGCACAGGCTAACTAACTAAAATCCTCAAAGTGTAAATACATAAACATGGCACGCAGGCCTGAAGGGGGAAACAATCTACTTCTACGCTCCAAGATCTAGCACGCTCCAGTGACTTAATCTTCTGCGCCTGAAAGCCAAATATATCTGTTCAGCGAGAGATGCTGGTAACCCACTCCAACGCGTTGAAATACAATACATATAGAGATATATATAGATATACGAAAACCATTTTGAGCATGAAGATATATCCTACGAACTCTAGCTTTTAAAACCGGGAATGACTCGACAGATAAGGCTAGACACAAGCAACAGTTATAACAACATATGCAGTTCACAACAGGCAGGCAGGTAAGCTAAGCACAATTAATAATCACAACCCAACATAGCAATCCCCAACATAAATCCCGTAGTCACAACCCCAAATACTCATAACCATCATTCATCCATATCTCATCACATAAGCACACTTTGTTGGCGCCACAGGACCAATCGCATGCCCATACATGAGGGTCAGCGCATATAGCTCTGACACGGCCCCACAGCACCCTGCCCCGTATCGCAACACGGAGGGGTCGATTGCAACCGACCGATGAACCGCAGCTCATCATAGTTTGATCGCAACCAAACAGTGGACCGCAGCCCAAGAGAATGTCATCTGACCACAGCCAGGAAGGTATGAACCGCAGCTTATATAGAAACGTTTGATCACAACCAAACGGTGGACCGCAGCCCAAGATTATCAATCTGACCGCAGCCAGCTTCTGAACCGCAGCTCAGGAATAACCAATCCGATCGCAACCGAATTGGGGTAACACACACACATAACACATAGTAAGCACATGCAACCCACATTACACATTGGGAAGGGGGGGAAAGCGTATAACAAAACCTATGCGTGATCCATCACATACTAAGAATAGTCCTAAGGGGTTCATACTTCTTCCACCTAGGTCAACGGGATACCAATTCAACTAGCATGCAATATAATAGACTCATAAACCTACGAACGGTACCCGAAACATCAAACTAGACATAGGCACGATAAACGGAGTCCGTTGGGACACCACGGGGAACGGGGGAACATCAAACGGGGAAGCCGGGGTCCCGAAGGGGGATGATTTCCAGCGGGTAGCCGGTGGGTGGGGGGCCACCTGCCGACTGCCCGCCGGATCTTACTGTACCGGGCAGCGGGTCGCCGGCGGGCAGCTGCCCGCCCGCCGGCTGCCCGCTGCCGGTGACGGTTTCTCGGCCGTGGGCAGGTGGCGGGTCCCCTACCCCCCCCACCTACCCCCACTTACTCTTTTCATCACATTTACGCCCCGGGAACCATTGTGGAACCCGAAACCATGCTTAGACACTTTCACAACGCAATTAACAACAACACGTAGACAATTAACGGATCAATTACGAGAAACGTACGGCACATAACCTATCATGCTTTTCTAAACATAATCAACACCCAAACATGCGATTTCCCCACCCGATAAACCAAGAATAATATCATACGATACAACCTAGGGTTCTAATCACTTTTATATCAACAAGAATACGATTCGTCTTCTAATTATAAGATTCGGTAAGAATAACACATAAGCATCAAGAACAACACACAACTATCTAGAACATCACATAATCATCAAGAACTCCACATAATCATCAAGAACACCATAATTATCAAGAATCTCCCAATAACAAGATTATCAAGATCCCCCATGGGATCATCACATCAATCATCAATAATAACGCCACAATTCATCAATACGCAATAATATGGGGAAACCCTAAGGGGGAATCATAACTATGAAAATAGGTTTTGTTGAGACATGGGTTACCTCTTAGCCTTAATTAATTCCTTGGCTATGAAGGATCTTTCTTTAAGCTTTCTTGCTTTCTTGGTTTCTCCTAAGGGAATTCTTTGAACTCTTTGGGTGGTGGGAGATTATTGTGGTGGGAATTCTAGGTGCCTTCTAAGTTCCCTATTTATAGATCTAGGGGTCTTATTTTGGATTCCAATCCTTTTGGGACTAGGGGTTGGGTTTAGGGATGAGGGCTCACGGACTATGGTTGGCCTTTTTCCCTAATTAATCATTATAATTTATTCTTTCTCTTGGGCTATTGGTTAATTAGTTAATTAGCTTTAGGGGTCGTAACACGGGGTGTTACACTCTCCCCCCCTTACAAGGGGCTTCGTCCCCGAAGCCCGGTGTGATAGCCCATCCTTTCACCCCTAGACATCTCGTATCTTGGCCTTCCGGTTAGGAATGCGGCCTTACGTTTGCCTTGGCTCGGGGTAGGCTGAGCTTTTGGTGGTGTTGTGATAGAGAAGATCCGGGTGTACCTCGATTTCCTGCGCTGGAACTGGATGCCCCACGAGTGCCCAAGGCGGCCTCGATCGCTGCTACCCTCTAATCGAGTGCGCGCGTGGTGTGAATCAAGGATGAGAACCCTTCTTCCATGATTCGATTCTGTCGGTTGAGCTGTGCGAGTATGCGCTCATTGATCGAGCCCTCGTTTTGACTTCTCGGGTCCCTTCCTGGCCGTGGGTGCACCGGCGGGTTAGGCTCGTCATCCTCCTCCTGTTCCTCATTTCCCTCCGAACCCCCATAGTCTTGCATGGCTCGCTTGAGCTTTTTGTTGGAGATGTCCAACCGGTCAACCAAGTCCCTTCGCTCTTCCTCGGGTTTTTGGCAAATTTCTTCGAGGGTGAGGTAATGTCCTCCTTCGGTGTAGTAGATGTCGTTGCGGCGGAGGTTTTGGGTATTGAAAACCATGCCATTGGCGGTTTTGACCTCGGTGTGGTTTAGGTCCACCCCCTTTTTCTCCATGATCTAACTTAGGATCATCCCGTAGGGTAGGCTAAGCCGGTTGTTTGTCTTGCAGAATTCCATGTGCTTTAACATGAGTGCCGGCAGGTTGAACTTGATTTTATGTTTCAGGAGATACGCAAAGGTGCACTCCAAGCTCCCCACGTCCTTGCTCTTATTATTGGTGGGCAAGAGACTATCGGTTAAAATCATAACCAATACCTTTTGCTCCGCCAATAACCACTTCCGGTTTGGTCGTGTGGCCGAGGTGAACCCGTCCTCATTCCCAAGTAAGTACCCGAGGTAGTCCTTGTATCCCGTAGTTTGGGTATCAATCCACCCCTTTCGGTCATAATTAGACACACCCGTGGTGGTCAATTTCAAGAGCTTGGCCAAACGGCCTTCGGAGAACACAATTTCCTTGCCACGACTCTTGGTGGCGATTTCTATCTTGTCACCCCGTTTGGTGGCTACAAGGTGTTGATAGAACTCCTTCACCAACTCGGGGTACGTATCCCCTTTGATGGTGAGATACGTATCTAAAAGCCCTTGATGTTTGAGCATATCAACCAATTCCGGAGAGAATTGGTCGGGTTCAAGTGCTTTACCTCCGATCACGGTGTAATCGGTGTTGCTCCACTCCGGGGTGCGGGTTCCGAGGGGTTTCTTTGGCATCGTGGTGCTTCGATTGATGGTGGCGTTTTCCGGCGAGGCGGCGGCGGGGCTCCGGCGTGTTTTGCCGGCGAGGTGGACGGCGCTCCGACGCGTTTTTCCGGCGAACCTCTAGGCGGTGTGGTTTCCCGTTTTCGAGGGGGACAGCGGAGAGGTGGAGGTTCGGCGTTGGTGTGGTGGGGGTGAGACGACGGGGTGGCGTCGTTCGGGTAGTGGGGCAGCGGGTCGCCGCTGGGGGGTCTCCGGGCGGCGGGATGTGGTCGGCTGGGACGGCGGCGCGGCGGTGTGGCGTTGGCGGGTGGTGTTCGGCCGGCGGCGGCGATCGATCGGCGGTGGTGTGGTTTGGTGGTTGGTTTCTTTGGGTGGGGCGGTGAGGTGTGTGAGAAGGAGAGGGAAAGAGTGGGGAAAAAGAAGGGGAGGAAGAAGAAGAAGGGTTTTTGATTTGGGGGTTTTGTGGGTTTTAGGGAACTGGAGGGGTTTAACATGGGAGTATTCCCTTAGGGGGCGTTTGGTTCACGGAATGTTAGATTACCTTAGGGAATGTTAGATTGTTGGGAATGTTAGATTACTGGGAATGTTAGATTCCTGTGTTTGGTAAAAACTGAGTTATGTAATATAAACCTGTTTGGTTGATGATTTGTTGTTTATGTTATAATGGTTATTTTACCTTAATACCCTCATATTACAAATCACCTTGCAAACATGAAGGGCAAGGAAGGTAAAATGGCAAGGGAATCTAACATTACCTAAGATGAACAAGGGAATCACATTCCCTCACAAACAAGGAAAAATCTGATGTGGAGGCAATATTTGATTCCAAGGGAATGTTATATAACTCCAACCAAACATAGGAATGTTAGATAACTAACCCAATATAACCTTAGTTATCCTATATAACCCGAACCAAACGCCCCCTTAAGGTTTCAAGAGATACTCATGGGCTAGTGGTTAAGGCTTTAGCTTGTAGATGAGAAGTCCAAGGTTCTATTCCTTATAGTGACATTAGGCATTTCTTGATGGTGTGGTCTTTGTCATTTTCCTTGTTTTGTCTTTTAGTGGAGGAAGGGTTGGGTTGGTGGTATAACTTGTGTTTTACCTTAGTAGCGGAATTGGAATTCGATCAAAAATCTTTATTCATAATAATTCCGAAATAGCTAAGCTAAGTAAGTGGTTTTTACAAAAGGGCGGGGGGGGGGGGTGGTTACAAGGGGGTGTGACGGCTTATCCTAGACAGTATTCGTTTCTTGATTTTCTTCCGCGGGGTCCGCATGGTCCTCGTCTTCCGGGATTGGATTTCCCTCTCCGAGATCCTCTTCGTTTCCAAGGTTGGCTTGAGTGTGGCTCATAACGAATATTTTCCCGGGAGCGCCGTAACTCCCTCGGTGACCGGTGCCCCCGTGTTGACCCACGGTGGTGGGGCGTGATTTTTGGGGTCGAGTGCACTAGAAGGCCTTGTGTCCTTCCTCTCCGCAGTTGAAGCATCGCCAGGGGTTGCCCATGCAATCCTTACCTCTATGGCTTTTGTTGCATTTCGGGCAAGGGAAGCTTCTTGGATTAGCTTCATTGTTCCCCAGGGGCGGTCTTTGGTTGGTTGGGTTGTTCGATCTTGCGCCGGTGTCGTTTCTTGTCCTTTTCACCGGCGGTGCCCCACTTCCGGTGTTTCTCCTTTGTATTTGTTCCTGAACTCCGCGTTGGAGTAGTTGGATTCGATAGAGATTTGCGGCACTAGAGTAAGCCTCGTTGAGGGTCCGAGGCCTGCTTACCACTAGTGCCTTCGGGCTTCGAAGTTGAGGCCCGATACGAATCTTTCTATCTTGGTCACCTCGGTGGGGACTAACTCTGGCGCGAAGCGTGCCAGCTCAAGGAATCATTTATGGTATTCCATGACGGTGGCCGTTCCTTGTTTCAGGTGGAGAAACTCTTCGTATATGGATGCTTTTACGTGGGTTGGATAAAATCGTTCTCGTAGTCGTGCCTTGAGGCTCTCCAAGTTGAACCCCGGTTCTTGTCGGTAAGTGGGCCCTCATGGATCCACCAGAGATCGGCCTCGTGTTCGAAGTAGAACGAGGCTATCTCTACGCGACATTCCTCCGGGCATTCTACTACCCCTAGAATTTTGTCAAGAGTCCGGATCCATTCCTCTAGGATCGTGGGGTCCTCTTCTCCTGAGAACGTGGGTGGTCGGTGATTCGAAACTTGTCGGGCGATGTCTGAGTTCGCATTTGATGGAGGCGGTGGGGGCCTGTTGTTGCGAAGGGCTACGTCACTTAGTGCTTGTGCGACTTGTGTTAGTTGTTGTAGGGTCTGGGTCAAAGGATCGTCAGCGGCGGGCTCGGGAGTCCTTGATTGCCTTCTATTTGGTGCCATGCTATTGTCTTTCTGGTCAACGTTTACAAGAACGTTAAATTAGAGTTTGACGCACTTCTCATGAAGTGATAAGTGGGGGAGGGTTTTAGAATGGGAAAGGTAAAGTGCGGGGAGGTTATGTGTAGGTTTCACGATCTCACCGCGCGTCTTAAGATTCCTGAGTCCTGTGTTCTTAGGTACCTAGAGTTCAAGCCTAATGTCCTAAAGTCCGGTCTTAAGAGTCTTTTCCTAGGGTCAAACTTAGGCTCTGATACCAACTGTAACACCCCAGATTTTTAAGACTTTTTAAAACTTATGATAAAGGTAGAATCTCATTAAATCCCAAACTACAATACAAGCGTTCGGGGTGCTATGCCACACCTGGGCTAGAGAACCCAAGTGCACAGGTTAACTAACTAAAATCCTCAAAGTGTAAATACATAAACATGACACGCAGGCCGGAAGGGGAAACTATCTACTTCTACGCTCCAAGATCTAGCGTGCTCCAGTGACTTAATCTTCTGCGCCTGAAAGCCAAATATATCTATTCAGCGAGAGATGCTGGTAACCCACTCCAACGCGTTGAAATACAATACATATAGAGATATATATAGATATACGAAAACCATTTTGAGCATGAAGATATATCCTACGAACTCTAGCTTTTAAAACCAGGAATGACTCGACAGATAAAGCTAGACACAAGCAACAGTTATAACAACATATGCAGTTCACAACAGGCAGGCAGGTAAGCTAAACAAAATTAATAATCACAACCCAACATAGCAATCCCCAACATAAATCCCGTAGTCACAACCCCAAATACTCATAACCATCATTCATCCATATCTCATCACATAAGCACACTTTGTTGGCGCCACAGGACCAATCGCATGCCCATACATGAGGGTCAGCGCATATAGCTCTGACACGGCCCCGCAGCACCCTGCCCCGTATCGCAACACGGAGGGGTCGATCGCAACCGACCGATGAACCGCAGCTCATCATAGTTTGATCGCAACCAAACAGTGGACCGCAGCCCAAGAGATTGTCATCTGACCGCAGCCAGGAAGGTATGAACCGCAGCTCATATAGAAACGTTTGATCGCAACCAAACGGTGGACCGCAGCCCAAGAGTATCAATCTGACCGCAGCCAGCTTCTGAACCGCAGCTCAGGAATAACGAATCCGATCGCAACCGAATTGGGGTAACACACACACATAACACATAGCAAGCACATGCAACCCATATTACACATTGGGAAAGGGGATAAAACGTATAACAAAACCTATGCGTGATCCTTCACATACTAAGAATAGTCCCAAGGGGTTCATACTTCTTCCACCTAGGTCAACGGGATACCAATTCAACTAGCATGCAATATAATAGACTCATAAACCTACGAATGGTACCCGAAATATGAAACTTGACATAGGCATGATAAACGGAGTCCGTTGGGACACCACGGGGGTCGGGGGAACATCAAACGGGGAAGCCGGGATCCCGAGTGGGATATTTTTCCAACGGATAGCCGGTGGGTGGGAGGCCACCTGCCGGCTGCCCGCCGGTGTCACTATTCCGGGCAGCGGGTCGCCGGCGGGCAGCTGCCCGCCCGCCGGGGTCGTTGTCTCGGTCGTGGCTAGGTTGCGGGTCCCCTACTCCCCCACCTATCCCCCACTGACTCTTTTCATCACATTTACTGTAACACCCCAGATTTTCAAGATTTTTAAACTTATAATAAAGGTAGAATCTTATTAATTCCCAAGATATAAATACAAGCGTACGGGGTGCTATGCCACACCTGGGCTAGAGAACCCAAGTGCACAGGCTAAACTAACTAACATCCTCCAAGCGTAAATATGTAAACGTGGCACGCAGGCCAAAAAGGAAAACTATCTACAACTATACTCGAAATTCTAGCGCGCTCCAGTGACTTAATCTTCTGCGCCTGAAAGCCGAATATATCTGTTCAGCGAGAGATGCTGGTAACCTACTCCAACGCGTTGAAATAAAATACATATAGAGATATATATAGATATACGGAAACCATTTTGAGCATGAAGATATATCCTACGAACTCTAGCATTTAAAACCGGGAATGACTCGACAGATAAGGCCAGACAAAAGCAACCGTTATAACAGGCATATGCAGTTCCCAACAGATAAGGCAGATAAGGCAAGGCATAAACAATAATCACAACCCAACATAAACAATCCCCAACACATATTCCATAGTCACATCCCCCAAGATACCCATAACCACAACTCATCCATATCCTAACACATAACGCGCTCTGTTGGCGCCACAAGACCAATCGCACGCCCATACATGAGGGTCAGCGCATATAGCTCTGACACGGCGCCGCAGCACCTTGCCCCGTATCGCAACACGGAGGGGTCGATCGCAACCGACCGATGAACCGCAGCTCATCATAGTGTTTGATCGCAACCAAACAGTGGACCGCAGCCCAAGAGAGTGTCATCTGACCGCAGCCAGGAAAAAGGACGAACCGTAGCTCGTATAGAAACGTTTGATCGCAACCAAACGGTGGACCGGAGCCCAAGAGAATCAATCTGACCGCAGCCAGCTTCTGAACCGCAGCTCAGGATAACCAATCCGATCGCAGCCGAATTGGGGTAACACACACACATAACACACAGCAAGCACATGCAACCCACATTACACATTGGAAAGGGGGATAAAACGTATAACAAAACCTATGCGTGGTCCATCACGTACTAAGAATAGTCCTTAGGGGTTCATACTCCTTCCACCTAGGTCAACGGGATACCGATTCATCTAGCATGCAATATATTCGACTCATACCTACGAACGGTACCCGAAATATCAAACTAGACATAGGCACGATAAACGGAGTCCGTTGGGACACCACGGGGGCCGGGGAAACATCAAACGGGGAAGCCGAAGTCCCGGGTGGGACAAATTTCCAGCGGGTAGCCGGTGGGTGGGGGTCACCCGCCGGCTGCCCGCCGGATTCACTATTCCGGGCAGCGGGTCGCCGGCGGGCAGCTGCCCCTGCCGGAAGCACTGTTACGGCAGTGGGTAGGTGGCGGGTCCCCTACCCCCACTGACTCTTATCACACAATTTCGCCCCGGGAACCATTGTGGAACCCGAAACCATGCTTAGACACTTTACAACGTAATTAACGACAACACGTAGACAATTAACGGATCAAATACGAGAAACGAACGGCACATAACCTATCATGCTTTTCTAAACATAATCAACACCCAAACATGCGATTTCCCCACCCGATAAACCAAGAATAATACCATACAACCCAACAGGGTAGCTCAACTGGCAAATGAGCTCTCTTTGTGGGGGAGAATTCCGGGATAACCCGGGTTCAATTCCCACAAGTGACGATTCCCTTTGGGCCAGCTTCTGTGCCTCTCGGAGCGAACCGGGTGGACCTGGACCGTTAAACGGACAGAGAAAGACCCGGACCACAATGTGTGGTTTACACCAAAAAAAAAAGAATAATACCATACGATACAACCTAGGGTTCTAATCACTTTTATATCAACAAGAATACGATTCGTCTTCTAATTGCAAGATTCGGTAAGAACAACACATAAGCATCAAGAACATCACACAATTATCAAGAACAACACATAATCATCAAGAATCCCAAATAATCATCAAGAACATCATAATTATCAAGAAACTCACAATATCAAGATTATCAAGATCCCTCATGGGATCATCACATCAACACCAATATTCAACCTCAACCTCGCCAATCACAATAACACGGGGGTAAACCCTAAGGGGAAATCATAACTATAAAAAAATAGGTTTTGTTGAGACATGGGTTACCTCTTAGCCTTAATTAATTCCTTGGCTATGAAGGATCTTTCTTTAAGCTTTCTTGATTTCTTGATTTCTCCTAGGGGAATTCTTGGAGCTCTTTGGGTGGTGAGAGATTATTGTGGTGGGGATTCTAAATGCCTTCTAAGTTCCTTATTTATATGCTACGGGGTCTAATTCTCCTAGGATTAGGTATTGGGCTTAGGGATGGGGGTCCCTGGACCATGACGGGCTTAATGCTAATTAATCATTGTGATTTATTTCTTTTCTTTTTGGGTAGATGATTAATTAATTAATTGGTTTTAGGACTCGTAACACGGGGTGTTACATTTACGCCCCAGGAACCATTGTGGAACCCAAAACCATGCTTAGACACTTTCACAACGCAATTAACAACAACACGTAGACAATTAACGGATCAATTACGAGAAACGTACGGCACATAACCTATCATGCTTTTCTAAACATAATCAACACCCAAACATGCGATTTCCCCACCCGATAAACCAAGAATAATATCATACGATACAACCTAGGGTTCTAATCACTTTTATATCAACAAGAATATGATTCGTCTTCTAATTACAAGATTCGGTAAGAATAACACATAAGCATCAAGAACAACACACAACTATCAAGAACATCACATAATCATCAAGAACTCCATATAATCATCAAGAACACCATAATTATCAAGAATCTCCCAATAACAAGATTATCAAGATCCCCCATGGGATCATCACATCAATCATCAATAATAACGCCATAATTCATCAATACGCAATAATATGGGGGAACCCTAAGGGGGAATCATAACTATGAAAATAGGTTTTGTTGAGAAATGGGTTACCTCTTAGCCTTAATTAATTCCTTGGCTATGAAGGATCTTTCTTTAAGCTTTCTTGATTGCTCCTAAGGGAATTCTTGGAACTCTTTGGGTGGTGAGAGATTATTGTGGTGGGAATTCTAGGTGCCTTCTAAGTTCCCTATTTATAGATCTAGGGGTCTTATTTTGGATTCCAATCCTTTTGGGACTAGGGGTTGGGTTTAGGGATGAGGGCCCACGGACTATGGTGGGCTTTTTTCCCTAATTAATCATTATAATTTATTCTTTCTCTTGGGCTATTGGTTAATTAGTTCATTTGCTTTAGGGGTCGTAACACGGGGTGTTACAGTGTGTGTGTTTTGGGCTGTATAATTTTGGGCAGTGGGGGCGTAAATTTGAATCTCAATATTATGCAATGTATCAGTAAGGTGTCTTTCAAGCCTCTCTCCCGTTGTTTTCAGGTTTTTTTTTTTTTTTTTTTTTTTTTTTTTTTTTTTTTTTTGTTTACTCTCCCTTCATTTTAGGGGTTTTGGTTTGGCATGCTTCTTCGTAACTGTATCGTGCTCTGTCTGAGTTCTCTGATCGTGCTGGCGTTATCTCCTTTATCTTCTCAACAATGAGTGACCAGATTGCGTCCTCGATGGTGGAACCCTGTGCCAACATGGATTTGGGAGATGAGGCCAAGGGGATCTCTTTCACTCTTCCTAGCATGCAACCTGGCACGACTGCAAATGAACAACACTCCTAGTCCTTGGTAGGAAAATTCTTGACAACCAAGGAAATCATGTTTGAATACATGCAACATACTCTCTCAAATGTCTGGTGACCGGTTCGGGGAGTGCATATCACTTAGGTTCGGCCAAATTTGTATGATTTCTAGTTCTTCCATCCTAAAGACGCCCAATGTATTATTGACGACCGACCGTGGTCTTTTGAGAATAACATGCTCGCTTGTATGCATTTTTGTAACACCCCACTTTTCTTAAACCTTATTAACAGACTTAACCTTGAAAGATAAGCTAAGGCAGCGGAATAAACTTACTAAACAACTTAATAGAGGTGTCACCGCCACAATCACCCTTCACGGTGATTGCACAGGCTGAGATTAAACAAGCTAAACCATTCAAGTCTTACTAACATCAAACAAACTAGGGGATAAGACCCCGATGTCCAGCACCATCAAAACAAAAGGGTAAGTCAACTACAAATCTAAAAAACAACCAGCATCAAGAGTTTAGACTACAACTAGCTATCTATGCTAATCTAGTCTAACTCGTACTCTCTCACGAACTGGGTCCACCTGAAAGGGGTTAACAAACAACAAGTAGAAAACAAACCCGTTAGCACGAAGCTAAGTATAACGCCACTCAACCCTGTAAAGTACTACAATATATACTTTTGGAAAACAGTTTTCACATACACTTAGATCAAGCATTCTCAAACACTTATGCAACATTTAAACATGCTCATAAGGGTTTCTATATGCTTGCAACCTAATTATCAAATATGCATGCTTTCTTAATTATTTAGCTTATCAACAAGCTAATACTTTCACACATTTATCTTATCAATAATCTCATAACATCATGTGTCTCAGTAGGCAATCTCATGCTAACACATAACTCAATAAGCAATCTCGTGCAATCATATACTCAATATGCAATCTCGTGCAATCATATACTCAACATGCAATCTCGTGCACTTAACTTGATCATGCAATAAAATGAACATGATGCTTTAATATAAGTATAGATAGTTATACATATACACTCTTTTGTAAAAGGAATACTTTTTCTATGGAGGTTTCTTAGAGTCACAATGACTCACTTTCTTTCTCTTGAGTCTCTTGACTCACTTTCTTTCTCTTGAGTCTCTTGACTCGCTTTTTTCTTTACTCGTGGTCGAGGTAGGAACTTCACCATAGTGTGAACGGACCTAATACTCATCTCGCCAACAGAACCAATCTCGTGGTTCTTTTCTCAAACTCTGTGGAATCAGGTATCGAACTATCAGCGTGTACACCCCCTGACCAGGATTCCAAGCCTAACGGGCAGTTTCCAACCTAGTAACTCGGGAATATCTACCTCGTTACTTCATATCGGATCGCAATGTCCGTTTCTTTCTTTACTTTCTCTTTTCACTATTTTGTCGGTTCTATCCGATCTTATCTCTTTTCTTACGAAAGGACATAGTCCTAACGGGCCTCCAAAATACTATTTGCCTCACAATAGATAGCATATAGATATATCTCATGCAACTTCTTTACTTATGCAAACTCATGCACATAGCTTCTCAACAACTTCTCTTTTCTCACAAATTGGAAATCATTTATCATGCAACTACTCAATGCAACTAAATAATGATTCTCCAAAATAGATATAAGTTTTTGAAAATAGTACTTAGGCTCACACTGGCCGCTTTTGCACTTTTAAAAACATGGTATGCTCAAATATGCACTTTACTGTAAAATATGCTTCAAAACTTCTTTCACTGTGAACTCTCAACAATTGCATGGACATGCTTACAAATCATAACTTAGCAAATCTTCTTTGGCAGTACTTAGCAATTATTCAACATGCACTTGAATTCAAAATACTCAACATAACTCATCCACTATAACCATGCTCTGTACACTTTCGAACATTTAACATTCTTAGTGAAATTCTCAACAAATCAAAATAGACATCTAGTCATGCTTTTCTAACATAACTCCTCAAATATTAATCATATGTATTAATCTAGCAATCATATAGTTGTCACGATTCCAAACATATAGCCAAGACCAAACCCTTAACATTTTCATTCACTGTAAAATACTCCCGGACAACTTCTATAACATATTTCTTCACAAATTCTATCACAAAATACTCATTTCTACTCTGAATTCAATGAAATCAAATTCTACGTGTGCGTCGTGACAGTCCCGAGTATCCGAGCCTCAAGGGCCCGTGAGTCCCAGTCCGAAACAACACGTAGCTGAGCCACAAGGGCCCGGCCACTGCACAGACCTTGCCTAGCGGGGCTTGAGGAGCTCCGCCAGTGACACCCTGAAAATCCAATTCCTAAATACAATTAACTATGCAATTAATTCTAAATCTTCCTTATGAACTTTCCCTTTCAATTTCTTAATTGTAAAGTCGGAGGAATTGAATTGACCAATTCCTTGGTCAATTGGTTTAGTTAATAAAAAAGGACCTTGAGCTTTATAGGTTGTATACCTAGCCTTTTGAGGTCTTCCTAGTGTTTTTGAGAAAGTAAGGGTATTTTAGCCTTTTCACCCTTGCTTGGCATCCAAGATTCACCCTAGCAAGATCACACTTCACTTCCTACATTTGGCAAGAAACTTTAGTCACTTTACCTTGCTTCTCTCTAGAAAAGCTAGCTTTCTCTCCAAGCCAAATAAAATTCCTTTCATCCTTGCAAAAGAAATATCCAAGATCCCACCTTTCCACCATTAAAGCACTAGGAATGGTAAGATCTTATCTTTGTTGGTGTTTTTGAGTAGCTTTGCATAATCTTTATCTAAGTTGTGATTTTCCTTTGTGTGCTTGGTTGTGTTGAGAAGATTTGGTTGAGGAGGAACTTCAAGGAGAAGTCTAGGGGCTAGAAAGAAAGTGTATCTTGGTTTACAAAGGTAACACATGCTATATGAGTCTTGAATCGTGCTTATGGTCTGACATTGTGATTCGTTGGATTTATGTGAAGTCGTTGAGGTTCGATTGAACCATTATGTTTCCCCTTTTTCGATGTGTATGCTAGCTCTAATGTTGTTGATGCTAATGTGTGTTGCTTGCTTGTTCCCGATGAAGATTGGTAACTTGTGTTGCCAATCATGTGAACCGTTGGATTAAGGTCTATTGTTGTTATATCATTTTTGATGGTCTATCTATGCTTTTCATTTATATCTATCGGTTGTATCCGTTGTCTTGATCTTGTACATATGTTGTACACGTTTGTTGATACTTGATTGGGATATTGATGAGCCTCAATCGTCTTGATGATGATTATGTGTTACTATGAGATTGGTGGTATTGTTACTGAGCTTTGCTCATGAGATCGATGGTATTGTTACTATGATATTTAATGGCACTACGTGTGTTGAGAGTTCAGCGGTATAATGATTGGTGGGGGGCGACGACCCCAGGCGGAATAATGTTGAACTTGGCGTTTAGGGTGGCACTGGAGACACAGGTTGGAACTGAGATAAGGCCGGGGGTAGCCATAAGGTTGGAACAGGGCATAAGGTTGGAACTTGAAACATGTTCTTGATTATGAATCCTTATCTTTCTTTGCTTATGAGCATGTTTAGTGTGATTTCCTTCATTGATTATCGTATGTTGTGTCATGATTGTTAAGCATGTTACTTATGTGGTCTTTATTAGCTTGTTGAGTATTGTTGGCGTTGGTCTTTGGTTGAGAGTGATTCTATGACGAGTCTATTGATGTTCCCTCTTCTCGTTTTAAAGGATATATACTGTATTCCACTGTCTCAAATGGTTTTTATTATATTTATATATATTGATACTCAATGCGTATTGGTGGGTTACCAGCATTATTCGCTGACGGGTGTTATCCCTTGTTTTACAGGTTTTGAGTAGACTCAGGAGAGTGCGCTAGTGGAAGAGCTAGATAGCGTAGTCTTTCCTTTTGATAGTTTTAGATTGTTGGCCTGTGAGCCTAGTTTATGAATACTTAATTGTTGTTTGGTTTTGACTTTAGATTTCTAGCCTGTGCATCTATGGTTAGATAGATGTGGCATGACATCCCCGTATTTGGTTATTAGCTTCCGTTTTATCTTAAATGAATGACTAGTTTATCCTTTACAGTTAAGTTTTGAAATTTTATGCGTTAAAATCGGGGGTGTTACACAGTCGCTTGGAACCGCCAAGCGGCGGCCTAGGGCCACAACTCGAGCATGGAGTCGTGCCATAGGGTCGTTCCTCCACGGGGCTGGCCAACGGTCCCTGCCTAGGGCCGTTGGCTAGTCCCGTGCCTCATCTGGTGCACACTGTTTTGTGCACTAGTGAGTTTCTTCTTCATTTGTTACTCACAAACAGGCAACCAAACACTCCCAAATCATCAACAACACATCATATATCAACAATAGATCACTTAATAGCTCAAATACACCAATGTTCTAGAATTTCTACTCATTTCAGCTAAACAAAAAGACTTCACAGAGTCTAAAAATAAGCTTTGGGAGTCCATGGGGTTATACCTTTTTAGATTCCTCATTTTTGCTGGGATTCCACATTCTTCCCAAGCTAGCTACACCCCCCTTCACCTCCTAAACATTTCAAACAAACCAACACAACAACTGTAACACCCCAGATTTTCAAGACTTTTTAAAACTTATAATAAAGGTAGAATCTTATTAAATCCCAAGGTATAATACAAGTGTTCGGGGTGCTATGCCACACCTGGGCTAGAGAACCCAAGTGCACAGGCTAACTAACTAATATCCTCAAAGTGTAATTACATAAACGTGGCACGCAGGCCAAAAGGGAAACTATCTACTTCTACACTCCAAGTTCTAGCGCGCTCCAGTGCCTTAATCTTCTGTGCCTGAAAGCCAAATATATCTGTTCAGCGAGAGATGCTGGTAACCCACTCCAACGCGTTGAAATACAATACATGTAGAGATATATATATAGATATACGAAAACCATTTTGAGCATGAAGATATATCCTACGAACTCTAGCTTTTAAAACCGGGAATGACTCGACAGATAAGGCTAGACACAAGCAACAATTATAACAAGTATATGCAGCTCACAACAGACAAGGCAGATAAGGCAACAATAGTCATAACTCGATATTAACAATCCCCAACATAAATCCCATAGTCACATTCCCCAAGATACTCATAATCACAACTCATCCATATCTCAACACATAGCACACTTTGTTGGCGCCACAGGACCAATCGCATGCCCATACATGAGGGTCAGCGCATATAGCTCTGACAAGTCCCCGCAGCACCCTGCCCCGTATCGCAACACGGAGGGGTCGATCGCAACCGACCGATGAACCGCAACTCATCATAGTTTGATCGCAACCAAACAGTGGACCGCAGCCCAAGAGAATGTCATCTGACCGCAGCCAGGAAAGTATGAACTGCAGCTCATATAGAAACGTTTGATCGCAACCAAACGGTGGACCGCAGCCCAAGAGTATCAATCTGACCGCAGCCAGCTTCTGAACCGCAGCTCAGGAATAACCAATCCGATCGCAACCAAATTGGGGTAACACACACACATAACACATAGCAAGCACATGCAACCCACATTACACATTGGGAAGGGGGAGAAAACGTATAACAAAACCTATGCGTGATCCTTCACATACTAAGAACAGTCCTAAGGGGTTCATACTTCTTCCACCTAGGTCAACGGGATACCAATTCAACTAGCATGCAATATATAACAGACTCATAAACCTACGAACGGTACCCGAAACATCAAACTAGACACAGGCACGATAAACGGAGTCCGTTGGGACACCACGGGGGTCGGGGGAACATCAAACGGGGAAGCCGGTAGCCGGTGGGTGGGGGGCCACCCGCCGGTAAGCATTATTCCGGACAGCGGGTCGCCGGCGGGCAGCTGCCCGCTGCCGGAGACGTCCCTTTGGCCGTGGGTAGGTGGCGGGTCCCCTACCCCCCACCTATCCCCCACTGACTCTATACACACAAAAACGCCCCGAGGAACCTTTGTGGAACCCGAAACCAAGCTTAGACACTTTACAACGCAATTAACAATCAACACGTAGACAATTAACGGATCAAATACGAGAGACGTACGGCACATAACCTATCATGCTTTCCTAAATATAATCAACACCCAAACATGCGATTTCCCCACCCGATAAACCAAGAATAATATCATACGATACAACTTAGGGTTCTAATCACTTTTATATCAATAAGAATACGGTTTGCCTTCTAATTACAAGATTCGGTAAGAATAACACATAAGCATCAAGAACAACACACAACAATCAAGAACGTCACATAATCATCAAGAATTCCATATAAACTTCAAGATCCCATATAATCATCAAGAGCACCATAATTATCAAGAATCTCCCAATATCAAGATTATCAAGATCCCCCATGGGATCATCACACCAATTATCAATAGTAACATTACCATTCATTAATACACAATATTATGGGGAAACTCTAAGGGGAAATCATAGCTATGAAAATAGATTTTGTTGAGACATGGGTTACCTCTTAGCCTTAATTAATTCCTTGGCTATGCAGGATCTTTCTTTAAGCTTTCTTGCTTTCTTGATTTCTCCTAAGGGATTTCTTGGAACTCTTTGGGTGGTGAGAGATTATTGTGGTGAAAGATCTAGGTGCCTCATATATCCCTATTTATATATTTAAGACTCCTAACTAGGGTCTGAATGGTGTGGGTTTACTAATTTTATTCCTTATAGGGCTAGGGCTTGTTTTAGGGCTAAGGGTCCATGGTCCATAGTGGACCATATTAATTAAAGAGAATCCTAATCATAATCTGGATAGTAAAAGGACTACTCCCTTTATTCCTAATAGGCTTAAGACTCTTATTCAGGCAAGGGTCCACGGTTCATGGTGGACCTCATTAATTAATTAAAGGTAAACCTAACATAATTAAATCATATTTAATTATTATTAACGGGATTAATTAAATAATTAATCCGGGATTGAAGGCCGTAACACGGGGTGTTACACTCTCCCCCCCTTACGAGAAGCTTCGTCCCCGTAGCTTGGAAATCATTGTAGGGTTAACGAGTCAAGAGTAGGACAGTGGTCCTATAGGGAAGGTATTCCACGGGGAAACTGTATACTTGTACGCCTATGTGGGTTGGGTTGTTGGGAACGATTAGGTTTACAGGGCTAAGAGAGTGGGTTTTAAACTTGAGGACAAAGTGAATTCGGGAATTAGGGTCAAGTTTTCAAGGTTGCAACTTAGGTTGTGAGGTTGCCACCTTGTATGGAATCGTTAAACCATGGAATTAAGAATGGGGTTTGAAGGGTAGAAAGGGTTTTGAAACAAGGAGGGGGCCAATTTTCCGAGGGAGGGAAAGGAATTCGGCTCGGATGGGTTAAGGTTTCTCGATCCCAAGTGAATAATCTGGTTAGATGCTTTGATCACGATGCGTCGACGAGCTGATGATCCTCCTTTCTTGGTGTTGGCAGTTGTTTGACTTTAAGATCCTTGTTAGACCTTGCTTCCCAGGCTAAGGTTTCATCCTCCTCTTCTGTCTTGAGGGAATTTCCCGTGGCGATTTAACACTTACTTCTTTAATGTGCCCAAGGTCTTGACCAAGTTGGGTCAACCAAGCCAATCTCTTAGGGCGCACCTCCCAAATTCTTCCCAAAGTCTCTTGGGAGTTGATAGACTTTGGGTTGACTTCCTCTTCTTATTGAATTTTATCTCCTCTTTAGTGGATGAAATTCTTAGTAAGACTTTATGTCTTCCCCGAGGTTCGGCTTGTTGTGCCCTTTTTGTGTTATTTTTAATGATGAAGGTGTCCCTGCATGTTCTCTTCCTTCTAGAAGCGCAGTTGGTTACCTAATCTCGTTGTGGGATGACTCGGTGACTTTACGAGTCACCTCATTTCCTTGTGGGTCCTTAATGACCCTTGGGATCTTGGCACGATTTGTGCTCTTTACCTTTTTGGCTTAGCGCCACGGACAACGTAGTTCTTGATTTCATACAACTTGTAAGGAGTCCTCTGATTTGCCTGAACGATATCCATGGTTTGGAGGAGTCCCGGTCCATCCTTAGCATTTCGACTTTTAAGGTATTCGTGGGTTTTTAGCACGAGTTTCCAACTCGCCTCCTTGGTTTAAACATCCCTAGTTGGTTGTATCGTAGAATCCAACTTCAATTACTTGTGCAATGCAGTTGATTGTGATTTTCCGATGGTGCCTCGTGCGTCAAGGTCTTTTACGTAGGACGCTATGTTTGGGTGGTCCATGGTTCCTTACCCAAGACTCACATTCATCAATCGAGGCACACAAGTGCACCACAAATCAATAAAATGAGGGGTTAAGAAATCAGCACATTGTACCAGTGGGCGCGAGGTGGGCGGTCGTCCACCTGCCAAGCTCCTGTCAAGGTCCCGCCAAGGTCCCGTCAAGGACCCGTTGGGGTCCCATCAAGGTCCCGTTGGGGACCCGCGGGAAAGTGACTAGGAAGAGTCAATTCCTTCGGGAAAGACCCCACAAATGCACAGATTCATGTCCTGACAAGTCCCATGCCTTTGTGCACAATAAAAGGGACTTGAATACATAGGATGTCCCATCGTACAACGTTTATTGATCCTTAAGCACGAGTTCTAAATGAGTCAAGACTCTTGTATGTTCTTTCCGCTCAGTAGGTTGGGTCCGGTTTCCAATCAGCAACCTCGTCATCTTCACCGGGTAGTTTGGTTATAAGCCAACTTCGTCTTTTCCGTGCTTGATTAATGATAAGCCCTCTTGGTTCTTCTTGGAGTTCGGCTTGTCGTTCGTTCTTTGTTCAATCCTTTGGTGACCAAGTGCTTGGTGATGCATTTCCCTTCCTTGGGATGCATTTGATTGACTGCCCTTGATGTCGCATGGTGTATTGGCGACTTTGTGTGTCTCGCGTACTTCCCACGGTGCCTTAAAGCCATCAAGGTCCTTGTTCCAAGGTATGATCCTCATTGTTGGGAGGCTCTAGTTGTATGATACTTCCCGTGCGTTTGTTGCCACTTCTTGTCATATCGAGCCCCTTCCGATGATTCGTGCTAACGATTAAGAAAGGGTGTCGTGGACGTACTACTTTACTCCCTTGCATTTTAATTGGCGTTCCCAGTCTCCGGGCTGGGATAGTTGTGCCCATTCGTGACCAGCTCCGAAAGGGTTCGCTCATGCTGGGGGGAGCGGCTTCCCATTTCTGTTACTTCTCCTTTCGGGTTTGTTCCTGGATTCCGCGTTGGAGTAGTTGGATTCGGTAGGGATTAGCGGCACAGGAGTAAGCCTCGTTGAGAGTCCGAGGTCTGCTCACCACTAGTGCTTTTCGGGCTTCAAAGTTGAGGCCCGATATGAATCTCTCTATTCTGGTTACCTTGGTGGGGACTAGTTCTGGTGCGAAGCGTGCTAGTTCAAGGAATCGTTCGTGGTATTCCATGGCGTAGTTGTCCCTTGTTTTAGATGGAGAAAACTCTTCGTACGTGGGTGCTTTTACGTGTGTTGGATAAAACCGCTCTTGTAGTCGCGCCTTGAGGTGTTCCCAGTTGAACCCCAGTTCTTGTCGGTAAGTGGGACCCTCGTGGATCCACCAGAGATCGGCCTCGTGTCCGAAGTAGAACGAGGCTACCTCCACGCGGCGTTCTTCTGGGCATCCTACTAACCCGAGGATTTTGTCGAGGGTTCGGATCTATTCCCTAGGATTACGGGATCCTCTTCTCCTGAGAACGTGGGTGGCCGATGGTTAGGGACTTGTCGGGCGAAGTCTGCGTTTGCGTTCGACGGAGATGGTGGGGGATTTCCTTGTACATGGTTGCCCTTGCGGGTGCGGGGTGGAATCGTCTTTGTCGTCGTGCCCCTAGGCACTCCTAGTTGGACCCCCGGTTGTTACCCATAAGTGGGTCCTTTTTGGGTTTATCAAAGATTAGCCTCGTGTCTTCGAACGAGGCTATCTCTACGCGGTTTTCCTCTGGGCATTCCATTAACCCAAGGATTTGTGGAAGGTTAGGATTCGTTCTGCGAGGAGTGTGGGGTCCTTGACTGTCTTCTTGTTGGTGCCGTGCTACTGGTTTTTAGGGCAAATATTTATTGTAATGATGGGTCAGTGTGCTGCACCCTTACCTTGGTGTGGTAAGCGTAGGGGGGTTCTTTAAGTTATGGAGGGGTAAAGTGAGGGGAGGTTATGTGTAGGTTTCACAATCTCACCGCGCGTCCTAAGGTTCCTGAGTCCTATGTTCCTAGATACCTAGATTTCAAGCCTAATGTCCAAAAGTCCGGTCTTAAGAGTCTTATTCTAGGGTCAAACTTAGGCTCTGATACCAACTGTAACACCCCAGATTTTCAAGACTTTTTAAAACTTATAATAAAGGTAGAATCTTATTAAATCCCAAGATATAATACAAGTGTTCGGGGTGCTATGCCACACCTGGGCTAGAGAACCCAAGTGCATAGGCTAACTAACTAATATCCTCAAAGTGTAATTACATAAACGTGGCACGCAGGCCAAAAGGGAAACTATCTACTTCTACACTCCAAGTTCTAGCGCGCTCCAGTGCCTTAATCTTCTGTGCCTGAAAGCCAAATATATCTGTTCAGCAAGAGATGCTGGTAACCCACTCCAACGCGTTGAAATACAATACATAAAGAGATATATATAGATATACGAAAACCATTTTGAGCATGAAGATATATCCTACGAACTCTAGCTTTTAAAATCGGGAATGACTCGACAGATAAGGCTAGACACAAGCAACAGTTATAACAAGTATATGCAGTTCACAACAGACAAGGCAGATAAGGCAACAATAGTCATAACTCGATATTAACAATCCCCAACATAAATTCCATAGTGACATTCCCCAAGATACTCATAATCACAACTCATCCATATCTCAACACATAGCACACTTTGTTGGCGCCACAGGACCAATCGCATGCCCATACATGAGGGTCAGCGCATATAGCTCTGACAAGTCCCCGCAGCACCCTGCCCCGTATCGCAACACGGAGGGGTCGATCGCAACCGACCGATGAACCGCAGCTCATCATAGTTTGATCGCAACCAAACAGTGGACCGCAGCCCAAGAGAATGTCATCTGACCGCAGCCAGGAAAGTATGAACCGCAGCTCATATAGAAACGTTTGATCGCAACCAAACGGTGGACCGCAGCCCAAGAGTATCAATCTGACCGCAGCCAGCTTCTGAACCGCAGCTCAGGAATAACCAATCCGATCGCAACCGAATTGGGGTAACACACACACATAACACATAGCAAGCACATGCAACCCACATTACACATTGGGAAGGGGGAGAAAACGTATAACAAAACCTATGCGTGATCCTTCACATACTAAGAACAGTCCTAAGGGGTTCATACTTCTTCCACCTAGGTCAACGGGATACCAATTCAACTAGCATGCAATATAACAGACTCATAAACCTACGAACGGTACCCGAAACATCAAACTAGACACAGGCACGATAAACGGAGTCCGTTGGGACACCACGGGGGTCGGGGGAACATCAAACGGGGAAGCCGGGATCCTGAGTGGGATGAATTTCCAGCGGGTAGCCGGTGGGTGGGGGGCCACCCGCCGGTAAGCACTATTCCGGGCAGCGGGTCGCCGGCGGGCAGCTGCCCGCCCGCCGGCTGCCCGCTGCCGGAGACGTCCCTTTGGCCGTGGGTGGGTGGCGGGTCCCCTACCCCCCACCTACCCCCCACTTACTCTATACACACAAAAACGCCCCGGAGAACCTTTGTGGAACCCGAAACCATGCTTAGACACTTTACAACGCAATTAACAATCAACACGTAATTAACGGATCAAATACGAGAAACGTACGGCACATAACCTATCATGCTTTCCTAAATATAATCAACACCCAAACATGCGATTTCCCCACCCGATAAACCAAGAATAATATCATACGATACAACTTAGGGTTCTAATCACTTTTATATCAATAAGAATACGGTTTGCCTTCTAATTACAAGATTCGGTAAGAATAACACATAAGCATCAAGAACAACACACAACAATCAAGAACGTCACATAATCATCAAGAATTCCATATAAACATCAAGATCCCATATAATCATCAAGAGCAACATAATTATCAAGAATCTCCCAATATCAAGATTATCAAGATCCCCCATGGGATCATCACACCAATTATCAATAGTAACATCACCATTCATTAATACACAATATTATGGGGAAACCCTAAGGGGAAATCATAGCTATGAAAATAGGTTTTGTTGAGACATGGGTTACCTCTTAGCCTTAATTAATTCCTTGGCTATGAAGGATCTTTCTTTAAGCTTTCTTGCTTTCTTGATTTCTCCTAAGGGAATTCTTGGAACTCTTTGGGTGGTGAGAGATTATTGTGGTGAAAGATCTAGGTACCTCCTATATCCCTATTTATATATTTAAGACTCCCAACTAGGGTCTGAATGGTGTGGTTTACTAATTCTATTCCTTATAGGGCTAGGGCTTGTTTTAGGGCTAAGGGTCCATGGTCCATAGTGGACCATATTAATTAAAGAGAATCCTAATCATAATCTGGATAGTAAAAGGCCTACTCCCTTTATTCCTAATAGGCTTAAGACTCTTATTCAGGCAAGGGTCCACGGTTCATGGTGGACCTCATTAATTAATTAAAGGTAAACCTAACGTAATTAAATCATATTTAATTATTATTAACGAGATTAATTAAATAATTAATCCGGTATTGAAGGCCGTAACACGGGGTGTTACAACAACCTTAAGACTAAGTTCTCAGAGAAGGAATGATAGAAGGAAAGCTGGAAGAAATGGAAGGCTAAGACTTGAAGAAACTTACTGTGATTTTCCTTTTGGTCTTGCAGAGCTAATGTTTGGGAAGCTAAGAGTGGAATCAGGAGAATACAAGGCTTACTATTCCTTTTATATGAGTGCAAAACCCTAGGAAGATACTCAATGATTGGTGGAGGGTAAGGTGGTAATTTGGTGGTTTTTCTACAAGATTAGACAAGGAGTTTTGGATTATTGTGGTCTACCAAGCTTCATGGACCAAGGTCAAGAATCAAGATTTTAAAATAGTTTGGGGTTGAAAATGAATTTCCCAAAAATAATTTCTAGATGAACACTTGATTTAGGCTTCTCATATTTCTCTCGGTTTCACTTAGAATGATTTTCCAGTTCAAAACTTGGCATGCAATGTACCCGAAAATTTTTAGGATTTTTGATTCAAATCATGTTCCGGTGTTGAATTTATTTAAAAGTGGCTCAAAATAATTTATTCAAACACCGATATCATCGAAAAAATTTTTATAGAATGAAAAATGGCTATTTTGGAATTTCTTAAAACCGAATTTATAAACTTAAATTTTGGGTTGTCACAATCTTGATACAGGAGAACATGTGATTAATGTCTCTCTGAATTCGATCGCAATATTGGTCCAAGTCTACGACTTTCCGTTTGGTTACTCCTCATTACGTGAGGACTTGTAACAATACGCAGCCTAACCATACATACCTCTCGGAACCTTCATTATATCACTTGAATACATAATAATTTCACAGCTAAAATGGCAAAATATAATCAACTAGTTCTTCTCAAAAAGTCATCAAATCCACTATTAAATATTTACAATCAAGAATAGTGTGTCCAAAATGCATCACAAGCACCAAAACCAAAAATACAATGAGTCAAAGAGAATAACCAAATAAATAAAAGTCCGTGATAAGCTCCAATACTAGGAGTAAGTCTCCTAGTTTCAAGAGTCACCTTAAAGACCCCACCACTTGTGCTCGTGCTATTCACATGTCCTTAACTACTCTGAAACATGAGGAAAAAATACAAATAATGAGCTAATGCCCAGTAAGTGGTACTCTTCTCACCCCGGATCAAGCAACCCTAATATAATACACTAAGCTTTAGAGTAATAATTAGATGCAAATCTTGATCTTTAAACTTTATCGAAGTCATAATACTTTCATCATACTATACAAAAGTTCCCAAAACAGAAAACTTTAGCTACATGGGCATCAACGTTATTTCATAATGCAATACATTCAAAAGCATAAATCATTCGTTAACATATGACTCATTGACAACCTACAACCACTATTATAACCCGTGGCAAAGGCCATTATCGGCATAATTATTTAGAAAGACTCGACGATTCGGAACGAGTCAGGCTCGACGACGATTCAGAATGAGCCGGATGGAGCGTTCCAACAAATAATTCAAAAGACTCGACGATTCGGAATGAGCAATATAATTAGGAACGTTCCAAACCGAACAGAACAAACAACAAAATGTAGATTACCTCATGAGTTTGGCCAAACATTCATAATAGTTCCTATAATCAAATAGCCCGATGTAGCAAAAATCATTTCCATAAAAATCACATAACAAAGTACATATGCAAAAGTGATTTGAAATCGTAAACTAATAATTGTCAAATAAATGACTTGATCCTCTTTTAGAGCAAAACACCGTAGTACAAATCATACACATACAAATATAATAAAAAATAGTCATGTTCATTTATTCACAAAATCCAAACTTAGGCATGCCCAAGGATATCTTTAATCAAGTTTAACAGCTCAAAAACATAGCATAACACAAAATACTTGTAACTCATACTAACCCTAGAAAGGGGTATTCAAAGTCGTAGAGATTCCAAAATAGGTTATGGGATTTGCAAAATAAGGAGAGAAGAGTTAACCACTTACCTAAAACATCCAAATCTTAGCTATTTAGCTCACCCAAATACTCCTTGTCAAAATCTCTAATATTTTCAAACATCAATCTTAGGGTTCCAATGATAAACCAAACTCAAAAAGAGTGAAAAAAATGGAGATCAAACTCACCTAGAATACTCCCAATAACTTGAGACCTAAGCTTGAAGCAGATGGAGATCAAAGCTTCAAGGTTTTCCTTCCCCTATCTCTCTCTAGCCAATATTTTATTTTTCTTCTTTCAAATGAAATGTTCTTCCAAGATAAAAGGAATTCCTTAAGTGTAACACCCCGTGTTACGGCCCCTAAGACTGATTAATTAATTAATCTATAACCCATGAGAAAGAATAATTTATTATGATTAAGTTGGAAAAAAGGCCCACCATAGTCCGTGGACCCCCATCCCTAAAGCCCAATACCTAATCCTAGGAGGATTAAACCCCATAGCATATAAATAGAGAACTTAGAAGGCACCCAGAATCCCCACCACAATAATCTCTCACCACCCAAAGAGCTCCAAGAATCCCCCTAGGAGAAATCAAGAAATCAAGAAAGCTTAAAGAAAGATCCTTCATAGCCAAGGAATTAATTAAGGCTAAGAGGTAACCCATGTCTCAACAAAACATATTTTCATAGTTATAATTTCCCCTTAGGTTTTCCCCCATATTATTGTGAATGGCGAGTTATTGTGATTATTATTGATGTTGATATAATGATTCCATGAGGAATCTTGATAATCTTGATATTGGGAGATTCTTGATAATTATGGTGTTCTTGATGATTATATGAAGTTCTTGATGATTATATGATGTTCTTGATAGTTTTGTGATGTCCTTGATGCTTATATGTTGTTCTTACCGAATCTTGCAATTAGAAGACGAATCGTGTTCTTGTTGATATAAAAGTGATTAGAACCCTAGGTTGTATCGTATGATATTATTCTTGGATTGTCGGGTGGGGAAATCGCATGTTTGGGTGTTGATTACGTTTAGAAAAGCATGATAGGTTATGTACCGTTCGTTTCTCGTATTCGATCCGTTAATTGTCTATGTGTTGTCGTTAATTGCGTCGTAAAGCGTCTAAGCATGGTTTCGGGTTCCACAACGGTTCCCGGGGAGAAAAGTGATGAAAAGAGTCAGTGGGGGGTAGGTGGGGGTAGGGGACCCGCCACCTACCCGCGGTATTCTCGGGCAGCTCCGGCAGCGGGCAGCCGGCGGGCGGGCAGCTGCCCGCCGGGCACCCGCTGCCCAGAACATTGGCAGCCAGCGGGTGGACCCCCACCCACCGGCTACCCGCTGGAAATTACCCTACCTTGGGTTCCCGGCTTCCCCGTTTGATGTTTCCCCGATCCCCGTGGTGTCCCAACGGACCCCGTTTGTCGTGCCTATGTCTAGTTTGATGTTTCGGGTACCGTTCGTAGGTTTATGAGTCTGTTATATCGCATGCTAGTTGAATTGGTATCCCGTTGACCTAGGTGAAAGAAGTATGAACCCCTTAGGACTATTCTTAGTATGTGATGGATCACGCATAGGTTTGTTATACGCTTTATCCCCCTTCCCAATGTGTAACGTGGGTTGCATGTGCTTGCTATGTGTTATGTGTGTGTGCTACCCCAATTCGGTTGCGATCGGATTGGTTATCCTGAGCTGTGGTTCAGAAGCTGGCTGCGGTCAGATTGGTATTCCTGGCTGCGGTCAGATGACATTCTCTTGGGCTGCGGTCCACCGTTTGGTTGCGATCAAACGTTTCTATACGAGCTGCGGTTCGTCCTTTTTCCTGGCTGCGGTCAGATGACACTCTCTTGGGCTGCGGTCCACTGTTTGGTTGCGATTAAACATTATGATGAGCTGCGGTTCATCGGTCGGTTGCGATCGACCTCCCCGTGTTGCGATACGGGGCATGGTGCTGCGGGGCCGTGTCAGAGCTATATGCGCTGACCCTCATGTATGGGCATGCGATTGGTCCTGTGGCGCCAACAATGTGCGTTATGTGTTGTGATATAGACGAGTTGTGACTATGAGTGCCTTGGGATGTGACTATGGGTTTCATATTGGGAATTGTTTATGATGGGTTATGATTACTGTTTATGCCTTGCTTTATTTGCCTTATCTATTATGAACTGCTTATAACTGTTATAACTGTTACTTGTGTCTGGCCTTATCTGTCGAGTCGTTCCCGGTTTTAAAGCTAGAGTTCGTAGGATATATCTTCATGCTCAAAATAGTTTTCGTATACCTATATATATCTCTATATGTATTGTATTTCAACGCGTTGGAGTGGGTTACCAGCATCTCTCGCTGAACAGATATATTTGGCTTTCAGGCACAGAGGACTAGAGCACTGGAGCGCGCTAAAACTGGAGCATAGAATAGATAGTTTCCCCTTTCGGCCTGCGTGCCATGTTTATGTATTGGCATTATTAAGGATTTCAGTTAGTAGCCTGTGCACCTAAGTCCTCTGGCTTAGGTGTGGCATAGCACCCCGTACCTCTGTATTACATTTTGAGATTTATTGAGATTCTACCTTTATTATATAAGCTTGAAAATGCCTTAAAATTCTGGGGTGTTACATTAAGCTTTAAGGATAAAGAGGGGCAAGTTAGTAATTTACCCAATATCATCTTTTAATAAGATTTGACTTGTTGACCTCATTTAATAACATAGATATATCTTTATTTCTAAAGTAGTGGGTATTACATTATTAATTAAGCATGATACAGGTAACCCAGGTTTTGTGGGATGAGGTTTTAGACAGGTTTGGGCCGATTTGGATTTGGAGAAGCCCCTAAAACGCATGATGGAACTCGCAAAACGGGATGACAGCTTTGTTTGGGTGACTTTTAAATACGAGCGGTTCACTACCTTCTATCTCTTCTATAGGAGGATTGGTCATACAGATAAGTTTTGTGAGGCTGCCCTTGATTCCACTTTGTTTTTAGATAAATACCCACATGGCTCATCTTTGAGGGTGGTTGGCAGAAGACAAGGAAAGTAACTCAATTCTCCTTGGTTGGTTAGAGGTAATCACGAGCTTGGTGACACACATTTGCATGAGAGTGTTTCAACGTCCTTGCATGGGGCTTCGAACAATATTGACTCTCTCTGGTTGAGTCGAAATGTAAGAAAGGGGGTGCGAGTAATAGTAGAGATGCAATGGTGGTTGATGTATCAAAAAACACATTTATGGAGAGTTCTAGTTTCCAGACCCGTCCCCCACAATAAGTACCATTAGTTCAAAATATCGCGGGTAGGGAAATCCGTGCATAATTCGTGAGCTGCAGGACTTGGTGTCCTCTTAGAAACCCGAGTTTGTGTTCTTGATGGAGACTCTCTTGGATTAGTCGCACGCAGAACATATTAGGATTAAAATAGGATTTGCGGGTCACTTTTGTGTCGGTAGGAATGGTTAGGTTGGAAGCCTCCTGCTACACTGGAAGATGAGGAACATTGTTAGGCTGTTTAGTTATTTCCAAAATCACATTGACGTTGGGATTTATTTACTAGATAAGATTCCTTGGAGAATGACTGGTTGGTATGGTTTCCCTGAGCATTGCCAAAGATAGGAAGTGTGAAATTTTTTTGAGACTTCTTCACCTGAAATCAGCACTGCCATGGTTGGCGATCGATGATTTTAACAACTTGGCATGTCAATCTGAGAAGCGGAGAAACATTTCCTACCTTGAGCCTTTACTTTGGGGGTTTAGGAAGGTTATGAGTGATTGTGGTGTCTAGGACCTCAGTATGTCTGGTTACCCTACACTTCGGAGCGGGGGAGAGGTACGTAAAGCTGGGTTGAGGAAATACTCGCTCACGGTCTTGCTAATTTAGGTTGGTGTGAGGCTTATAACAAGGTAGTGGTTCACAATCTATTAGTGTCATGTTCTGACCTCTCAAACCATGTCTCCATCTCCTAACCCTTTTAAGTTTGAAAATGCATAGCTCTTGGATGATGGTTGTAGAGATTGTGGTTCAGGCTTGACAAGATGGTGGGCACTTGAATGTTCAAACTAAACTCGGACTTTATGCAGATAGGCTCTCGAGTTGGGGTGGTGAGAGGGTCCACCATTTCACGAAGAAAATTGGCGCCTTGAGGAAACGATTAGCTTTACTGAAACCACATCATGATGAGGATGTGTTGGTTGAATATAATGTTATCCATGCTAATCCTAATCAATTGTTGTCGCAGGAGGAGGTGTATTAGAAGCAGCAGGCAAAACAGTTATGGCTTAATGCGGGAGATAGACACACAAAATATTTCCACCAGTATGCCTCGAATCGTAGACGGATAAATCTTATTTCCTTTTTACTTGACCCTACATGCTCCAAGGTTGAAGGGGATGCCATGAAATTGCTCATTGTGGAGTATTTCAAAAATATCTTTTATTCCTCAAGATCACAAGCAATAGACATTTGCCCCGGGTTACAACACAAGGTGACTGCGAAGCAGAATGCATAACTTCTTAAAACCTTTCATCCTGAGGAAGTGAAGTCCGCTCTCTTTTCCATACATCCAGACAAAGCCCCAAACCTAGATGGTATGGACCCGAGTTTTTACCCATGGTTTTAAGATATCATAGGTTCAGATGTTACCAGCTTTGTCCTTCAATGTTTAAATTTAGGATCCTTTCCTACTAACTTAAAGACTTCCATGATTTTCATAGTTCCCAAGAAAGATAAGCCCCAAAACCCAGGTGATCTCAGACCAATTATTCTTTGAAACGTTCTTTACAAGATCATGGGAAAGATGCTTGCCAACGGGATGAAAGGAATTCTAAAGGAGGTTATATTGGAGACCTAGAGTGCTTTTATCCCAGACATATTGATCACCGAGAACATTCTTATCACGGCTGAGGCAGGTCTTTACCTTCGGAAGCGATAGGGAGGATGTGTAGGATGGGTAGACGTGAAACTAGACATGGCTAAGGCATAGGAACGAATAGAATGGGATTATCTGAGATACATGTTAGTGCCACTTGGTTTTCGATATAAAATGGGCCAACCTGATCATGCTCTGTGTGTCATCTGTGAGTTACAAGGTTCTTGTCAATGACTCTTTATCTAACACAATTATCCCCTCTCGAGGTATTCGTCAAGGTGATCCGCTTTCACATATCTCTTCGTTGTGTGTGCAGAAGGTCTCTCATTACTGTTGCATGAGGAGGAACGCAGTGCATGATCACATGCCTTAGAGTTGCAAAGAGCGCCTCGCCAATCAACCATCTTTTCTTTGTTGATGACATCTTGTTATTTTTTGTGACGGATCTCTAAGAATCAAAGACCGTTGAAGGAGTTTTACAGGCTTATGAAGATTACTCTAGCAAGGTGGTCAATTTTAACAAATCAACCATCACCTTCAACTGCAACATTGCCCCAACTTGCCGTGAGGGTATTGCTAACCTCTTGAATATGCCTATTGCCTCGGATTTTGGGAAATGCTTGGGTCTACCATCTGTCATATGAAGAAATAAAAAAAGGGTATTCAGCTATATCATGTAGAGATTATGCAATAGGGTGGGTAGTTGGAATAAGAGGGTGGTCTCGAAAGCTGGCCGGGAAATCTTGTTGAAAATTGTAGCACAAGCTATGCCCACGTACAACATGAGCATATACTGTTAGGAATAGTTTTTTTTAAATTTTGATGATACCAAATGATAGGAATTTTAATCCCCAATTATTTTATATTTCTAGACTTAGGAATATTTCTGCTCAACATTCGAACTAACCGAATGGTACCTTGAGTAGTGACAATTTAGTTCATTAAGCTATCTGAATGCTAACTCGAGAGGTTAGTCTCAACAAATGATTCCAAGAGTAACAGGAGTGGTTAACTCTCGAATGGTCCAATACGAAGAGAAGAGAAGAAAGCTAAAGATTCGAAGAGTAGAAGACAACAAGACCGAAAGGTTGCAAAGGCCAAAAGGTGGGAGGGCCTACCTTTCAAAGTGTTACATAGAACGAACAGTAAGGTCAACCATTCGTAACGGAAAGGTTGCAAACGGTCGAAGGATGGAAGGACCTACCTTTCGAGGAGTGAAAGGGAGGAGAGGAAAGGTAGGTCCTTCCATCCTGAGGGAACGTGTCCAAGGCAAAGTGAGTTTTAGGAACACTTCCCAAGAAAGATTTTTCCTCAAAATCCTTGATATTTTGTGCAGAACAAAAAGATACGTTCAACGCAATTTAAGTCTTTAATGGCTGGAAAATCTGACAATGCTCACCTTGTAACACCCCGTGTTACGGCCCCTAAAACCAATTAATTAATTAATCAATAGCCCAAGAGAAAGAATAAATTATAATGATTAATTAGGGGAAAAGGCCCACCATAGTCCGTGGGCCCTCATCTCCAAACCCAACCCCTAATCCCAATAGGATTAGACCCTAAATAAGATCCCTAGATCTATAAATAGAGATCTTAGGGGGCACCTAGAATTCCCACCACAATAATCTCTCACCACCCAAAGAGTTCCAAGAATCCCCTTACGAGAAATCAAGAAATCAAGAAAGCTTAAAGAAAGATCCTTCATAGCCAAGGAATTAATTAAGGCTAAGAGGTAACCCATGTCTCAACAAAACCTATTTTCATAGTTATGATTCCCCCTTAGGGTTTCCCCATATTATTGTGTATTAATGATTTGTGATGATTATTATTGATGATTGATATGATGATCCCATGGGGGATCTTGATAATCTTGATATTGGGAAATTCTTGATAATTATGGTGTTCTTGATGATTATATGGGGATCTTGATGATTATATGGAATACTTGATGATTATGTGTTGTTCTTGATAGTTGTATGTTGTTCTTGATGCTTATGTGTTACTCTTACCGAATCTTGCAATTAGAAGACGAATCGTATTCTTGATTGGTATAAAAGTAATTAGAACCCTAGGTTGTATCGTATGATATTATTCTTGGATTATCGGGTGGGGAAATCGCATGTTTGGGTATTGATTATGTTTAGAAAAGCATGATAGGTTATGTGTCGTTCGTTACTCGTATTTGATCCGTTAATTGTCTACGTGTTGTCGTTAATTGCGTTGAAATGTGTCTAAGCATGGTTTCGGGTTCCACAACGGTTCCCGGGGCGTAATTGTGTGAAAAGAGTCAGTGGGGGGTAGGGGACCCGCCACCTACCCACGGCCGAATTGGTGTCTCCGGCAGCGGGCAGCTGCCCGCCGGCGACCCGCTGCCCGGAACAGTAGTTTCCGGCGGGCAGCCGGCGGGTGGCCCCCCACCCACCGGCTACCCGCTGGAAATTCATCCCACTTTGGGATTCCGGCTTCCCCGTTTCATGTCCCCCGACCCCCGTGGTGTCCCAACGGACTCCGTTTATCGTGCCTATGTCTAGTTTGATATTTCGGGTACCGTTCGTAGGTTTATGAGTCTAATATATTGCATGCTAGTTGAATTGGTATCCCGTTGACCTAGGTGGAAGAAGTATGAACCCCTAAGGACTATTCTTAGTATGTGATGGATCACGCATAGGTTTTGTTATACGTTTTCTCCCCCTTCCCAATGTGTAATGTGGGTTGCATGTGCTTGCTATGTGTTATGTGTGTGTGTTACCCCAATTCGGTTGCGATCGGATTGGTTATCCTGAGCTGCGGTTCAGAAGCTGGCTGCGGTCAGATTGATACTCTTGGGCTGCGGTCCACCGTTTGGTTGCGATCAAACGTTTCTATATGAGCTGCGGTTCATACTTTCCTGGCTGCGGTCAGATGACATTCTCTTGGGCTGCGGTCCACTGTTTGGTTGCGATCAAACTATGATGAGCTGCGGTTCATCAGTCGGTTGCGATCGATCCCTCCGTGTTGCGATACGGGGCAGGGTGCTGCGGGGCCGTGTCAGAGCTATATGCGCTGACCCTCATGTATGGGCATGCGATTGGTCCTGTGGCGCCAACAAAGTGTGCTATGTGTTGTGATATGGATGAGTTGTGATTATGAGTGTCTTGGGGGATGTGACTATGGGATTTATGTTGGGGATTGTTCATGTTGGGATTGTGATTATTGTTTATGCCTTGCCTTATCTGCCTTGCCTGTTATGAACTGCATATACTTGTGATAACTGTTACTTGTGTCTAGCCTTATCTGTCGAGTCATTCCCGGTTTTAAAAGCTAGAGTTCGTAGGATATATCTTCATGTTCAAAATGGTTTTCGTATATCTATATATATCTCTATATGTATTGTATTTCAACGCTTTGGAGTGGGTTACCAGCATCTCTCGCTGAACAGATATATTTGGCTTTCAGGCACAGAGGATTAGAGCACTGGAGCGCGCTAGAACTGGAGTGTAGAAGTCGAATAGTTTCCCTTTCGGCTTGCGTGCCATGCATTATATTTTGGAGGATATTAGTTAGAGAGCCTGTGCACCTGGGTTCTCTAGCCCAGGTGTGGCATAGCACCCCGTACACTTATGTTATACTTTGGGATGTAATGAGATATTACCTTTATTATATAAGTTTTAAATGTCTTGAAAATCTGGGGTGTTACACACCTACCCTCCAGATTACCCCACCGGTCTCTACACGCTGGTCCATAGCCGTTTGAAATTGGTTCTCCCTCCAACAGACGTTTTTCAATCGCCTATAAATACCCTCTTATACAATTGGAGAAGGTGCTGGTCAATTTAAATTTAATCAAGTGCTTAAAGCTTTCAAGAGTTACTACTTAACGAACAGTGATTGAGAAAGAGAGATAAGTTACAACGACAATATCTAGTTTTCAAGAGACTTGAGTTGCTTTCACAAGAGACAATCAAGATCTTCAAGCCAAGCTCTTTTCGTTGGAGAAAGAAGAATTTTAGTTTCTTCCAACTATATTCTCTACTCGGTAGAAGTAGAAAGGGGAAGATTAAACTCATTGTGGAGTTGAAAAACCTGTTGGAGTTCACAGCTGGCATTCTGTTCAAAGCGTGAACTTCCGGATATTGTACTATGAGTATAGTGCAATCCACCTACCTGTTGAAGGAGAAGAGTAGAGTAGGCTGAGTTGGCCGAACCACTATAAAAATCTCTCTTTTCTCTCTCTAGCGCTTTACTTATTTACTATTTTCTTTGCATAAATCCAGAACCAAACCTAAAATTTTACAAGACCAAAATACATGCAAACAAACTTTAAAAATGGTTAACTTAATTTCCGTTGCATACTCTCGAGACGTTAAAGTTACCTCTCTAGTACTTTAACAATTCATAAAAAGTTTTTAAAATCTATACAAGTCTATTCACCCCCCCCCCTCTAGACTTGTACCCTAACCCTCACCGGGACTAACATATACCTCCAACCCATAACCATGTGTCAGGAAATCGAACATTTGTTTAATAGATATTGGTGGAAGGGGTCGATTTCAACTAATGGTAGAATTCACTAAATGCGATGGGAGAGGTTATGTACACCCAAGAAGTTTGGAGGCCTGGGGTCTTAAAAAGTGCATAACTTCAACGTTGCGTTGCTAGGCAAGCAAGGACGACGGCTCTTTACCAATCCAAAGGGCTTGTTAGCGAGGACTTTGAAGGCGAAGTATTATGTGAAAGATGACTCATTTTTGAATGCTAAATTGCAGCCGAATGCCAATTTCGCATGGAGAAGTACAATGTCTAGTCAGGGACTTCTAAAAGCACATATAAGAAGAAAGATTAGGGATGGCAAGACAATTTCGGTTTGGCGTTCTCTGTAGCTGCCTAACTCTGTGAATCCCATAATTGAGTATCCTTCACCACCTGGGGAGTCTCATCTCATGGTGGCCAACCTGCTTAATCCAAACACATGGGATTGGGACCTCTAAGAGGTGAACAGATTGTTTAATGACCGAGATAATGATTTGTTTAAGGATTTGTTCACATAATGGAACAAACTTTGGAATATTGAGTTGCCTCCTAAACTTAAGTTTTTTGTCTAGCGGGCTGTCAAGGGGGTCCTTCCCACTTATGTCAACATTTGCAAGTGAGGGGTTGAGGCTACGACCGAGTGTCCGTTGTGTTCGGTGGTGATAAGTGCCAAAGACACACACTTTTAGGGTCCTTTTAGAGTGAATTCTAGGCTTAAAGTAATCCTTTGTGTAGAAATTGTGTGCCAAATAGCTATGTTTTACATTATTTTGGAAATTATCACCGCACTTTGTGTTTTACAAGTTTTCAGGTGAGTTTCGGGATTAAACGGGGCGAAGTGGCACAACCGGGAGCAAAGCGGAATAAGGAGACAAGCCGGGACTGAGCAACGCAGCCACAACGTGCGTTGCAGTGCACATTATGGTGGAGTGAAACAGGGCTAAAATTCTAGTAAGTTCAACGCACTGAGCAACACACGTTGTAAAGGATGTTGGAGAATAAGTTCCTGAGCAACGCACGTTTCTTGGACGTTGCGAGGCACGTTGGACAGAGTTACGGAAGGAATTGAAAGGGGAGGCTATTTAAAATGTTTTTAGATCAGAATTTTAGGAGGATGCTAGAGATTTTAGAGAGAGAAATAGAAACCTTAGCAAGTAGGTTTGGGAAAAGAACACTTTGTAGAAGATTTACTAGAGGGATTGCTTGAAGGAAGAGCTTGACAAACTCTAATTCAAGGATCTTACAAGATTGTTTTCATTTTGTTAATCTCCTTTTGGTACAATTTCTATTCCTTTCCCATTTCTATTTTTCTTTGCTATGTTTAGATTCATGAATGCTTTTGTGTTTAATTTGAGTATGCTAGGCTAGATTAGCTAGGGTTTGGATTGTGGAAGTGTGTGTTGATGATGCTTTCATGATTTATTTCCCAATTAGAGATTGATTGAGGTCATTGCTTGAATATCTTGTTGTTGAGGATTGATTTGCTTGAATCCTAGGAACTTGATCACCTCCTATGTTGTTTGAGGGATTGATCTATGCTAGATCAATCCAAGCTCCTATCCTTAGCATTTCTTAGCTCAAGGAACCCTACGGGGCTTGGCTATGAAGGAGTTGAAGGCAAGGTGTTTGTGGAAAGGTTTAGGTGAATCCAAGACAAAGCCCTAATAACCTATGTTGTGAGAGGGCATAAGCCACTCTCTTGACTTAGCAATGGACTCCTCTTTCCCTATGTCAAATAATCCCTTAGCATCTTCATCCACACCAAGCAATCCAACCCATACTTGTTTCCTATTTGTTGTTCATATTTTGTGCTTCAACTACGACGGTAATCATCTTGTTTGGTATAACTTGCTTGCAATGAATGACATTGTTGATACTTCCCAACTTTAGCAACTTAGGGCTAGTTCCGAGCGGCCATCCTTGAGATCGAAAATTTGAGGTTTATCCTCACTACTTAGCCCTCTCATGTGTGATAAACGTGAGAGTAGAAAAACACACAAAAAAGATAACGCAAACAATGAGAAAGAAAACACCGAATCAGGTGAATGAAGAAACAACTTACCATGCACTTGTAGGCTGCTCCAAAGTAGTGCAAGTTTGGCAGGTATTGGGTCTTGAGGATTTGCTAAAACAGGAATGTGACTTTGGGGCGTGGTTTGAGTCCATATTCTAGACAGAAGGGAAAGAAAGGGCCATCTGGGCCATTTTCCTAATGTATTATGTGTGGCAGTCTCGGAATCAGATGGTCTGGGAAGGAAAGTCTACGCGTGCTGCTGAGGTATGGTGTAACACCCCTGAATTTTGAGATATTTAAAACTTATAAAATAAAGACGAATCCATTGATTAAATCCCAAACAGAGCATAAGGCTATCCATAAGTATCGGGGTGCTATGCCACACTTAGGCTTGAGAACCTAGGTGCAAAAGCTAAACTAACCAAGCATAATAAATCCTCAAATCAATATTCAAATACAATCCCAAGGCATGCATGCCAACTACTGAGCTAAGGCTAATAAAGCTAAGTCCAAGGTTCTGACTAGCGCGCTCCAAAGCTAATGCTCATCACCTGAAAAACATGCGGTATAACAACCGTCAGCGAATAACGCTGGTAACCCACTCCAACGCGTTAAGTACAATATAGGTAGATATAAGAAACTCATTTTGAAACTGTAATACTTATATACTTACGAGACTCTAGTTTAAATCCAAGATCAAGACTCAAGACATAATAACAGACTCCACATCATAGAATAATCATAAGAACTAACAAGCATACTAAGCGTGCAATACAAGACACGACAGGCAGATAAACATACAAATAACAAGTAGAGGCAACGAAGGCATTCAATACAATCAATTAGCAAGTAGTCATCAAAGCACACAATTCATCCTCCAATCTTATACCAAGTCCCAACTGTAACACCCCAGATTTTCAAGACATTTAAAACTTATATAATAGAGGTAATATCTCATTACATCCCAAAGTATAACATAAGTGTACGGGGTGCTATGCCACACCTGGGCTAGAGAACCCAGGTGCACAGGCTGTCTAACTAATATCCAACGAAATGCAACGCATAATATGGCACGCAGGCCGAAAGGAAAACTAATCTACTGCTACGCTCCAGTTCTAGCGCGCTCCCGTGCTCTAGTCCTCCGTGCCTGAAAGCCAAATATATCTGTTCAGCGAGAGATGCTGGTAACCCACTCCAACGCGTTGAAGTACAATACATATAGAGATATATATAGATATACGAAAACCATTTTGAGCATGAAGATATATCCTACGAACTCTAGCTTTGAAACCGGGAATGACTCGACAGATAAGGCCAGACACAAGCAACAGTTATAACAGTCATAAGCAGTTCACAACAGATAAGGCAGATAAGGCGAAGCATAGACAGTAGTCACAACCCATCATGAACAATCCCCAACATAAAACCCATAGTCACATCCCCAAGTCACTCATAATCACAACTCAACCATATCACAACACATAACGCACTTTGTTGGCGCCACAGGACCAATCGCATGCCCATACATGAGGGTCAGCGCATATAGCTCTGACACGGCCCCGCAGCACCATACCCCGTATCGCAACACGGAGAGGTCGATCGCAACCGACCGATGAACCGCAGCTCATCGTAATGTTTGATCGCAACCAAACAGTGGACCGCAGCCCAATAGAGTGTCATCTGACCGCAGCCAGGAAAGAGGACGAACCGCAGCTCGTATAGAAACGTTTGATCGCAACCAAACGGTGGACCGCAGCCCAAGTGTATCAATCTGACCGCAGCCAGCTTCTGAACCGCAGCTCAGGATGACCAATCCGATCGCAATCGAATTGGGGTAACACACACACATAACACACAGCAAGTTCATGCAACCCACATTACACATTGGGAAGGGGATAAAACGTATAACAAAGCCTATGCGTGATCCATCACATACTAAGAATAGTCCTAAGGGGTTCATACTCCTTCCACCTAGGTCAACGGGATACCAATTCAACTAGCATGCAATATGATAGACTCATAAACCTACGAACGGTACCCGAAATATCAAACTAGACATAGGCACGATAAACGGAGTCCGTTGGGACACCACGGGGATCGGGGAAACATCAAACGGGGAAGCCGGGGTCCCGGGTGGGACAATTTTCCAGTGGGTAGCCGGTGGGTGGGGGGCCACCCGCCGGAGTTACTGTTACGGGCAGCGGGTCGCCGGCGGGCAGCTGCCCGCCCGCCGACCACCCGCTGCCAGGCGGTGGTTCATGGCACCGGGTAGGTGGCGGGTCCCCTACCCCCCACTGAATCTTTTTCATCAATTACGCCCCGGGGACCGTTATGGAACCCGAAACCATGCTTAGACACTTTACAACGCAATTAACGACAGCACGTAGACAATTAACGGATCGAATCCGAGAAACGAACGGCACATAATCTATCATGCTTTTCTAAACATAATCAACACCCAAACATGCGATTTCCCCACCCGATAATCCAAGATTAACACCATACCATAGAACCTAGGGTTCTAATCACTTTTATATCAACAAGAATACGATTCGTCTTCTAATTGCAAGATTCGGTAAGAACAACACATAATCATCAAGAACATCACACAATTATCAAGAACAATCCATAATCATCAAGGACTCCATATAATTATCAAGATCACCATATAATTATCAAGAACACCATAACTATCAAGAAACTCCCAATATCAAGATTATCAAGATTCCTCAGGGAATCATTATATCAATCACCAATAATAATCCTCATCAATCATTAAAACATAATAATAAGGGGAAACCCTAAGGGGGAATCATAACTATGAAAATAGGTTTTGTTGAGACATGGGTTACCTCTTAGCCTTAATTAATTCCTTGGCTATGAAGGATCTTTCTTTAAGCTTTCTTGATTTCTTGATTTCTCCTACGGGGATTCTTGGAACTCTTTGGGTGGTGAGAGGTTATTGTGGTGGGAATTCTGGGTGTCTCCTAAGTTCTCTATTTATAGATCTAGGGGTCTTATTAAGGGTCTAATCCTATTGGGATTAGGGGTTGGGTTTAGAGCTGAGGGCCCACGGACTATGGTGGGCCTATTTCCCTAATTAATTGTTATAATTTATTCTTTCTCTTGGGCTATGTGATTAATTAGCTAATTGGTTTTAGGGCCGTAACACGGGGTGTTACACTCTCCCCCCCCTTACAAGGGGCTTCGTCCCCGATGCCCGGTGCTATAGTCCATCCTTTCACCCCTAGACACCGCGTAACTCGGCCTCCTGATTAGGGTTGCGGCCTTACGTTTGTCTTGGCTTGGGGTAGGCTGAACTTTTGATGGTGTTGTGATAGAGAAGTTTTCGGTTGTACCTCGGTTTCCTGCGCTGGAACTGGATGCACCGCGAGTGCCCAAGGCGGCCTCGATCGCTGCTACCCTTTGATCGAGTGCGCGTGTGGTGCGAATCAAGGATGAGAACCCTTCTTCCATGATTTGATCCTGCCGGTCGAGCTGTGCGAGTATGCGTTCGTTGACCGAACCCTCGCCTTGTCCCCTCGGGTTCCCTCCTGGCTGTGGGTGCACTGACGGGTTAGGCTCGTCCTCCTCCTCTTGTTCCTCATTTCCCTCCGTACCTCCGCAATCTTGCATAGCTCGCTTGAGCTTTTTGTTGGAGATGTCCAACCGATCAACCAACTCACTACGTTCCTCCTCGGGTTTTTGGCAAATTTCTTCGAGGGTGAGATAGTGTCCTCCCTCGGTGTAGTAGATGTCGTTGCGGCGGAGGTTTTGGGCATTGAAAGCCATGCCATTGGCGGTTTTGACCTCGGTGTGGCTTAGATCTACCCCCTTTTTCTCCATGATCCAACTTAGGACCATCCCGTAGGGTAGGCTAAGCCGGTTGTTTGTCTTGCAGAACTCTATGTGCTTTAGCATGAGTGCCGGCAGGTTGAACTTGATATTATGTTTCAGGAGATACGCAAAGGTGCACTCCAAGCTCCCTACATCCTTGCTCTTGTTATTGGTGGGCAAGAGGCTATCGGTTACAATCATAACCAATATCTTTTGCTCCGCCGATAGCCATTTTCGGTTTGGTCGAGTGGCTGAGGTGAACCCGTCCTCTTTCCCGAGTAAGTACCCGAGGTAGTCCTTGTACCCCGTGGTTGGGGTGTCAATCGACCCTTTCCGGTCATAGTTAGACACACCCGTGGTGGTCAACCTTAAGAGCTTGGCCAAACGGCCTTCGGAAAGCACAATTTCCTTACCACGGACCTTGGTGGCGATTTCCGTTTTGTCACCTCGTTTGGTAGCTACGAGGTGTTGATAGAATTCTTTCACCAATTCGGGGTACGTATCCCCCTTGATGGTGAGATACGTGTCTAGAAGGCCTTGGTGCTTAAGCATGTCAACCAATTCCGGAGAGAATTGGTCGGGTTCAAGTGCTTTACCTCCGATTACGGTGTAATCGGCATTGCTCCACTCCGGGGTGCAGATTCCGAGGGGTTTCTTTGGCATCGTGATAGGTGACACTTTTCCGGCGGGTTCTCCGGCGAGATTTCCGGCGAGTCCCTTTTCCGGTGGAGTTTCGAGCTGTGGTGAGGTGGCGCCGGTTGGGGTGGAGTCCGACGACTGCTCAGCGGGGCGGTGGAGGTCTCCGGTCGCGTGGGGCGTTGATGGCAGCGGCCGGAGCTCGGGTGGATGGCGGATGGCGTCCTCGGTGCTGCGGGTGGTCTCCGGCGAGGTGGTTCGGACGGCGATACGGTGGTGCGGCGATGACAGGGCGTGGTCGGGAGGCGGCGGCGTCCGATCGGCGGTGGTGTGAGAGGTGGGTGGTTTCTCAGGTAGGGGGTGGTGGTTCGTGTGGGAGAGGAAGAAGGGGAGGGATTGGGGAAGAAGAAGAAGAAGAAGGAGAAGAAGAAGGGTTTTTGATTTGGGGGTTTTGTGGGTTTTAGGGACTTAGAGGGGTTTAACAAGAGTGTATTCCCTTAAGGTTTCAAGAAACACTCATGGCTTGGTGGTAGGGACTTGGACATGTAAATGTGAGGTCTAGAGTTCAATTCCTAATGGTAACATTAGGTATTTCTTGATTTCTTGATGGTGTGGTCCTCTTTTGTCTTTTTCCTTGTTTCGTCCTTTAGTGGGGGAAGGGTTGGGTTGATGGTATAACTTGTGCTTTACCCCCGTAGTGGAATTGAAATTCGATTAAAAATCTTTATTCATAATACTTTCGAAACAGCTAAGCTAAGTAAGTGGTCTCTTACGACACGGGGGTGGTTACAAGGGAAGGGACGGTTTAACCTAGACAGAACTCGTTTTCCGGATTTTCTTCTGTGGGCTTCGCATGGTCCTCGTCTTCCGGGATTGGGTCTCCCCCTTCTAGGTCCTCTTCGTTTCCGAGGTTGGCTTGAGTGTGGCTCATAACGAATACCTTCCCGGGAGCGCCGTAATTCCCTTGATGACCGGTGCCCCCGTGTTGACCCACGGTGGCGGGGCGCGGTCTTTGGGGTCGAGTGCACTGGAAGGCCTTGTGTCCTTCCTCCCCGCAGTTGAAGCATCGCCAGGGGTTGCCCGCGCAGTCCTTGCCTCTGTGGCTTTTGTTGCATCTCGGGCAAGGGAATCTTCTTGGGTTAGCTTCATTGTTCCCCAGGGGCGGTCTTTGGTTGGTCGGGTTGTTCGGCCTTGTACCGATGTCGTTCCTGGTTCTTTTCACCGGCGGTGCCCCACTTCCGGTGTTTCTTCTTCGCATTTGTTCCTGAACTCCGCGTTGGAGTAGTTGAATTCGATAGAGATTTGCGGCACTGACGTAAGCCTCGTTGAGGGTCCGAGGCCTGCTTACCACTAGTGTCTTCCGGGCTTCAAAGTTGAGGCCCGATACGAATCTCTCTATCTTGGTTATCTCGGTGGGGACAAGTTCTGGCGCGAAGTGTGCCAGCTCGAGGAATCGTTTATGGTATTCTACGACGGTGGTCGTCCCTTGATTTAGATGAAGGAACTCCTCGTACATGGACGCTTTCACGTGAGTCGGATAGAACCGTTGCCGTAGTCGTGCCTTGAGGCTCTCCCAGTTGAACCCCGGTTCTTGTCGGTGGGTGGGTCCCTCGTGGATCCACCAGAGGTCGGCCTCGTGTCCGAAGTAGAACGAGGCTATTTCTACGCGGCGTTCCTCCGGGCATTCTACCACCCCTAGAATCTTATCAAGAGTCCGGATCCATTCCTCTAGGACCGCGGGGTCCTCTTCTCCGAAGAACGTGGGTGGTCGGTGATTTGAAACTTGTCGGGCGATGTCTGAGTTTGCGTTTGCTGGAGGCGGTGGGGGCCTGATGTTGCGAAGGGCCGCGTCACTTAGCGTCTGTGCGACTTGTGTTAGTTGCTGTAGAGTTTGGGTCAAGGGGTCGTCAGTGGCGGGTTCTGGAGTTCTTGATTGCCTTCTGTTCGGTGACATGCTATCGTCTATCTGGTCAGTGATTATAAGAACGTTAGATTAGAGTCTGCTGCACTTCTTATGAAGTGATAAGTGGGGAAGGGTTTAGAATGAGGAAGGGTAAAGTGTAGGGAAGTTATGTGTAGGTTTCACAATCCCACTGCGCGCCCTAAGATTCCTGAGCCCTATGTTCCTAGGTACCTAGAGTTCAAGCCTAATGTCCTAAAGTCTGGTCTTAAGAGTCTTTTCCTAGGGTCAAACTTACGCTCTGATACCAACTGTAACACCCCAGATTTTAAAGACATTTAAAACTTATATAATAGAGGTAATATCTCATTACATCCCGAAGTATAACATAAGTGTATGGGGTGCTATGCCACACCTGGGCTAGAGAACCCAGGTGCACAGGCTGTCTAACTAATATCCAACGAAATGCAACGCATAATATGGCACGCAGGCCGAAAGGGAAACTAATCTACTGCTACGCTCCAGTTCTAGCGCGCTCCCGTGCTCTAGCTCTGTGCCTGAAAGCCAAATATATCTGTTCAGCGAGAGATGCTGGTAACATCCAACGCGTTGAAGTACAACACATATAGAAATATATATAGATATACGAAAACCATTTTGAGCATGAAGATATATCCTACGAACTCTAGCTTTGAAACCGGGAATGACTCGACAAATAAGGCCGGACACAAGCAACAGTTATAACAGTCATAAGCAGTTCACAACAGATAAGGCAGATAAGGCGAAGCATAGATAGTAGTCACAACCCATCATGAACAATCCCCAACATAAAACCCATAGTCACATCCCCAAGTCACTCATAATCACAACTCAACCATATCACAACACATAACGCACTTTGTTGGCGCCACAGAACCAATCGCATGCCCATAGATGAGGGTCAGCGCATATAGCTCTGACACGGCCCCGCAGCACCATGCCCCGTATCGCAACACGGAGAGGTCGATCGCAACCGACCGATGAACCGCAGCTCATCATAATGTTTGATCGCAACCAAACAGTGGACCGCAGCCCAATAGAGTGTTATCTGACCGCAGCCAGGAAAGAGGACGAACCGCAGCTCGTATAGAAACGTTTGATCGCAACCAAACGGTGGACCGCAGCCCAAGTGTATCAATCTGACCGCAGCCAGCATCTGAACCGCAGCTCAGGATGACCAATCCGATCGCAACCGAATTGGGGTAACAAACACACATAACACACAGCAAGTTCATGCAACCCACATTACACATTGGGAAGGGGATAAAACGTATAACAAAGCCTATGCGTGATCCATCACATACTAAGAATAGTCCTAAGGGGTTCATACTCCTTCCACCTAGGTCAACGAGATACCAATTCAACTAGCATGCAATATGATAGACTCATAAACCTACGAACGGTACCCGAAATATCAAACTAGACATAGGCACGATAAACGGAGTCCGTTGGGACACCACGGGGATCGGGGAAACATCAAATGGGGAAGCCGGGGTCCCGGGTGGGACAATTTTCCAGCGGGTAGCCTGTGGGTTGGGGGCCACCCGCCGGAGTTACTGTTACGGGCAGCGGGTCGCCGGCGGGCAGCTGCCCGCTGCCAGGCGGTGGTTCAAGGCGCCGGGTAGGTGGCGGGTCCCCTACCCCCCACTGACTCTTTTTCATCAATTACGCCCCGGGGACCGTTATGGAACCCGAAACCATGCTTAGACAGTTTACAACGCAATTAACGACAGCACGTAGACAATTAACGGATCGAATCCGAGAAACGAATGGCACATAACCTATCATGCTTTTCTAAACATAATCAACACCCAAACATGCGATTTCCCCACCCGATAATCCAAGATTAACACCATACGATACAACCTAGGGTTCTAATCACTTTTATATCAACAAGAATACGATTCGTCTTCTAATTGCAAGATTCGGTAAGAACAACACATAATCATCAAGAACATCACACAATTATCAAGAACAATCCATAATCATCAAGGACTCCATATAATTATCAAGATCACCATATAATTATCAAGAACACCATAACTATCAAGAAACTCCCAATATCAAGATTATCAAGATTCCTCATGGAATCATTATATCAATCACCAATAATAATCCTCATCAATCATTAAAACATAATAATAAGGGGAAACTCTAAGGGGGAATCATAACTATGAAAATAGGTTTTGTTGAGACATGGGTTACCTCTTAGCCTTAATTAATTCCTTGGCTATGAAGGATCTTTCTTTAAGCTTTCTTGATTTCTCCTACGGGGATTCTTGGAACTCTTTGGGTGGTGAGAGGTTATTGTGGTGGGAATTCTGGGTGTCTCCTAAGTTTCCTATTTATAGATCTAGGGGTCTTATTAAGGGTCTAATCCTATTGGGATTAGGGGTTGGGTTTAGAGCTGAGGGCCCACGGACTATGGTGGGCCTATTTCCCTAATTAATTGTTATAATTTATTCTTTCTCTTGGGCTATGTGATTAATTAGCTAATTGGTTTTAGGGTCGTAACACGGGGTGTTACACCAACCTTGTAGCTCCCCTCCGTCCTTATATCAGTTCCAACTTATACCTCAAGGCCACCCTTATATCACCACCCCTTATGCCTCTGGACAACTACATGCCCTCATCGACAAACCACCTATCAACCACCAACATATCAAGATGGTGTCGCAGTGCCATTCAATGATCCGCACCTCTAGTGCCACTATCAAGGGGTTAGCACATATAGCTCTAACATGACACTGTAACACTTATAACCTGACCCATGCTCAACGGAAAGCAAGTCTAAGGTGGGTGTGTGCCTTTAGCACAGTCACCGTTATGGCCTGTACCTTTAGTACAATGACCAAGCACAAGCGGTGCCAACCGCCAACAATTTATTTCCACCAATCACAATCTCATCATCATCATCATCATCATCATTCACACCGGCCATTGCGCAATGACCACGATACTCATCACCATCAATCAATCAACACATTATCACATAACAATCAATGCACAACAACAACGACACGTATTACACATAAATTCGAAGAATGATACCTAAAACTCCAAACGAGACTCACAGACGACAAACGGGATACAATGGGACACGGGGAAACATCAAACGGAGGAAAACATCACGCCCTACACCAAGATTCCAGCGGGTAGGTGACCACCCGCCAACCACCCGTCGGTTGCCCGCTAGAACAGTGATACGAGCGGCGGGTAGGTGGCGGGTGGTCAGCCCCCCACTGATACACATGCAACTTTCGGTCCCGGGATCTCTCGTGGAACCCGAAACCATGTCCAAACACATTCAAACACATAATGACACCACCACGTATTCAATTAACGAAATTAAACCAAGAATCACACCAAATACGTACTAACATGATTCCTAAACATACCAAGACCCAACACAAATCATATAACGATTCAGGAACATCCGGGACCACAAGAACATCAAGAAATCTATATGCAAAGTCCTAAACACAAGTTCTAGGCTAGACTCAACACCCGATCATGCATAATCCCACCCAAATACGCCAAGAATATCATAATACGAAATTCACGATATAAACCCTAGGGCTCTAGACATAATCAAAATACAAGATCGTTCATATAATAAATCGCAATATCAAGATTATCAGATAAACACAATATAAACCCTAGGCAAAGCTTTATCAAGACTCAAACACAGAATCACATATCAAAGGAGCCAATTAATAAGGATATAGCAAGGAAAATAGGTTTTGTCGAGACATGGGTTACCTCTTAGCCCTAATCGATATCCTTGGCTACTAAGGTTCTTCTTTCTAAGATTTCCCTCCAGTGGATTCCTCTACGTTTGGTGGCAAGGAGTCCCTTTGTAGGTGTGTGGTAGAATTAACTGTGGTAGGGTTTCTAAATGCTTTCTAAGTCCCTATATATAGATTTAGGAGTCCCAACTAGGGTCTGAATGGTGAGGGTCCAATAATCCTATTTCTTATAGGATTTAAGGATTTCATTTAAGGATAAGGGTCCATGGTCCATTGTGGACCACACTAATTAATTGAAGGGAATCCTAACCAATTTTAAAATCCTTTTAAATTATTATTTAATGGGATTGATTAAATGATTCGTCCGGGATTAAAGGTCGTAACACGGGGTGTTACATATGGCGTGCAACCTCTAGGAACAAAGAGGATTGGGACAAATTGGCTAAAATTTCGCTTCACCTTCCCCACCAGTCTTCTACTCTAGCTTTTGTGCCGGTGGGTGTCACTAGGTGTCAAGTTGATGCTGCATTCTTTTATGCTGCAGCTGCAGGTAAGGCGACTTTTGGTGCAACAATTTTTGATGAAGCAGGGCATTTTCTAGCCGCTACAAGTGGTCCTATTCCGTATGCTAATGACCCATATCAGGCGGAGGCCATGGCTTGTAGGGAGGCACTTTTTTGGCTGAAATCCTAGGATCCTGATAAAATATGCCTAGAGTCTGATTGCTACAACATCACAGTGGCTATCCAAAAGAGGAACAAAGATCTTTCTTATAAGGGTCCTATTTTAGATCAATGTCATTTCTTATTTACTTCTTTTCGTGTCTTTGTTTGTCCACTTTATTCCTCATTCAACAAACTAGTTTGTTCATACTCTAGCTAAGAGCTCTAGCTCTTAGTCTGTTCGTCTCTTTTGGGAGTCTTCCCCCAAATTGTATTTTACAGTATTTGTGTTAGTTTAATATTCCTTTTTCAAAAAATATTATGCAACGTATCGCAATAGATCTGAGTGTTCGATCTAGGGTGGGTTTTTATATCTACGTACATCGCATATAGTGGGAACAATAATGCACAACAAAAAGAAAAGATGGATGAAACTCAATAAACGCCTGGATATCATACGCAAAACGCTGTATAGATAATAAAGAAGAGGACAGACTCAGGACATGTAACACAGTAGATAAATGTAAAGACCTAGAAGGAGTATTAAAGGTAGCAAGACCAACACTAGAGATGGGGCAAACCTGCACCATTATCAACACATAACGTGCCTGAACCAAGATAAGCATTAGAATCTAAAAGAGCTGAAATGTTCAGAGTTGCATGATCAGTGGCCCCTGTGTCCAGTAACCAATGAGCAGTATCATAACCAATCTCTAAAACACCACCATGTACTGCCATGTTCACCTGAGGAGCAGGAGACTCATGAGACTGCCAGAAACAACTAATAGTCATATGCCCAACTCCATTGCAGATTTGGTAGCGAGGAGAGGATTGTTGGCCACGTCCTCCACGACGACGCAACTTCCACGCCACCGGCCACGTCCATTGCCACGCTGCTCTGATACCAGATTAGGTCAGAATTCTCAATTACATTTACGGTAGGTTACATAAGATATCTTAATTATAATAAAGTCATATGGTCTTGTGAAAATTAAACGTTGGTATTAACAACATTTAATTTTCACAAGACCATATGGCTTTAAGAAGCATGCATGCACACCACACGTGCAACCCCAAAGTCCATAAGTTTGAAATTAATATATAGCATAGCTAGGCAGCCTAATATTTAAGATTGTTGATGTGCATATCGAGGACTACGGAGACAAAGATGCGTTATTCATGGATTCATCGGATACTATCCAACAACACTCTTCAACTTAATTGACGTGAAGTAGGCTTAGTAACATTAAGATTATATTCTCGAATTATTAGTTGTCATCTTTTATTGATTACACACTTAATTTGATAGTATTTTAAAGAAAAAATCAATGTTCGAACTAAGATTGTGATTGTTTGGTCTTTAAAGGTCAATTGTATGTTGCTACATCTAGAGTTAGAAATCTCAAAGGTCTAAAAATTTTGATCCGTGGTGACTCTAAAATTGTAATTCAATTACTATTGTAGTTTACTACTTAAAAATTTGTAATATTAAATACTATGTACTAAATTTTTAATATGGTTTAAGATTTGTAGTAATCACCCACCTTAAATATTATTTTAATTGTAAATATATTTATGTTCATAATTTTATCATAGGAATTCACACATAATAATTATTAAATAACAAAAATTTTATATATAAATAAACCTCATATAGCGTATATTTTTATAACATATTTTCTGTGCATCGCACGGGACAAATACTAGTATATAAATATACATGTACCAGAACTTAAGTATAATTATGACTGTAGAATCTTAACAGATCAAACGTTTGATCGGAGGAGCAAATGAAATGTGCAATAATAAAAAGCCCCTTTTCATTTTCTTTTTGTTTGAGTGCTACTTTTGATGCACGTCACATAGTGATATAGCCTCAAAGTTGTCTGCACTCCGATTCACCACCTTTATGTGTATATACTTACTCCATCATTATCATGGAGTATTAGCAAAATTCCACAACATTATACCTAAAATATTTTAATTTTAAAGATATATTTATAATTTTTCGTAAATTATACGGATTATAAAATAGTTGACTCTGCACTTTTTTTTTTTTTTTAAAAAAAAAGTAGAAGCAAAAGTGATTGTTTTAATTTGTTTCTTTATTATTATTATTATTTTTTTTTGTCAGACCACGAGGTGTCTTGAGCAAGCCGTAAGTGTAGGAGACACATTTAAGCTCGTACCATATTCAGACTAATTCCCGTTCGCACCGGACCGGCCCAATTAAGGGAGAAAGTACTGGTCAGATTGGTTTTTTCATAGAGAGAGGGTTTGAAATCCCACTGTTAGAAATCTTTGATTTTCGATCACTTAAAAAATGGTCGAAAAGTGACATTTTTTCAATTTTTCATAAAAGGATTATGGTGGGGAAATAGGTCAGAATTTCTGATTACCTTTACTTTGTGGTCGGAAATACCAACCACAAAATAAAGGTGGTCGAAAAAAATTTCGGCAATTCAAAAAATTTAAACTGAGTTGGGAATTTCCGTCAATCTTTCCAGTAGTTGATTTTTCCGACCACATTTTCGATGGTCGGAAATAGCAACAAAGGTTTTTTCGGATACCAAAAGTGGTCGGAACAAGGGATTCCGACTTGATTTAAAATCACTTTCAGGTGGTCGGAAATTCCCTGATTTCCAGTAGTGTCTTAGTCGTTATATCGTGGACCCTGGTCCATAAACGACGCCGTTTCTTTAAGTAAAGAAATGACTGCCGTTACATCTTAACGGAGCCCATATTTTTGGTGTGTTAATTACAAAATGAAACTACGGTGTATCTAAAATGAAACTGTCTCACATATTGTTTTTATATAATTAAATGAAATTGTAATTGAATTGAAATGCAACTGTAGTTGTGTTGAAATGAAACTGCAGTGTATATAAAATGAAACTGAATAACAGTTTCACATATTTAAATGTATATTGTTCAATGAAACTGTAGTTATATCGACATGAAACTATAGTTGTATTGAAATGAAATAAATATGTTATACAAATAGAATTACTTTATGCAAAGCGGCGCGGAGCAGGTGTCGTTTATTTTCATTAAAAAAATGGCACCGTTTTGGACCATGATCCATAGTATAATTTGTCATTCAAACTCCTGACCTCTCTTAAAGGAGAAGAGTGTTTGGTCACTCACGCCAACTAAACTGGTTATTTAATTCTTTAATAGTATGCTTCAATTATAAAGATTAACTACTATATTTGATTCTAGAGTTGTCGTTGTCAAGATTGCTTCCAAAATTAGTCTCCAAAGGGACGGAAATGTTTATTTTTATAATTAAACTAGTTTTTTTACGTGCAAAGGAATAATGCCCGATGATTATTTTTGAGTAAGTATTTCAAAGTATATCAATGCAATATTATATAAGCGATGTTCATGCATAGATAAATAAATGTTTAATTTGTTTATTTAAATTGATAATTTAAAGTATATAAATGCAAGATAATATATGAAAGATTGATTATAATTGTCACTAAAATAAATGTTTGCAATTTTATAATAACGCTAGTCTAAATACTTAGTCTAAAAATGATTGTCTAAATAAATACTACTTTCAATTTAAATTTCTCTAATTCTTCTTAATTCTCTTTTGGGTAGCATTGTCATTGCCTTCATCTTCAGTACATGCTTTTTTTAAAAAAAAAAAATTGGTAGTGTGTCATGTGCAATTGGGTTACTGGTGGTAGCATAGAAGGTGATGGATATATTAAGCATGGATTCGGGTCGAACCGACCCGGGAGGGCCGGCGCGAAGGCCTAGGGCGGCCCCGACTAGGGACGACCAAAGCCTCGGCCTACGGCCTCGGGCGAGGCCTACGTGGGCCTGGGGGCACAAGATGGCCCCGGGCACTCGCATGGACCCAGTCAACGCGTGATCCAACTGCCCCGCGAGAATAGGGGGGCGGTTGGGAGTCTTGGCTAGTATAAAATGATTAATTATTGTCTTGCCTAAGGACATCTACTTCTATTATTATTACCACATTTATCCTGTAACCCTTTTACGAATATTATCAATACAAAGTTGTCCCCGCGACACACATTCTACATCTTTCCTATCCATTACTTATCGGGTTTAGTGATTCGGGTCTACCTCGGGTTAATTAAATCCATCATTGGTGCTCTTGTTGAGAGTTGACATACAAGCTCGAGCGTGCTCCATATCCCACGATGGCAAGGTCGAGATCCAACTCTCGCGGCTCCCGTAACACCCGTGCCTCCCCGACTAGGGGTGGCCTCAACGGGACCACTAGTCAGATACAAGTCCCTTCTTTGAGGTCGGCGGGTGACCTCAGAGATTGCCTCAACAACCACTGCAACGACATGGTGACCGCCCGTCCTCCCCCGGATCCTGCCCTCTCCGGGAAGGGGTGGCTGCCCTCCAATAGGCCTCGGCGACATTGGACCCCCTCGCGCGGGGGCTCCAGGGAGGTATTCTAGTTGGCCCAGAGGCTGCCCAAAGGGCTCCGACCCCGCCTCCGGCTCCTCGAGGGGGCGTTGCGGCCCGAGCCGAACACCTCACGTGCCCGACACCCCGGTCGAGGGCAGGCCAACTCGCCCCGACCCCCTATGCCTGGCCTCAACAGAGACATCACCACCCACTGACTCGCCGTCGACCCCACAATCAAGCCGGTGCAACAACGCGAGAGGTACCTCTCCGCGGAGAGGAAGGAGCTCGCGAGGAGCTCTTGGCATTCCCTAACGGTAGTATCGGGGGGACGCCCCCGCTCACTACTAGGGGACCTACTCAACCCAAACCCTCAACCTTGGTCCCGAATAAATTTCCAAGATTGCCCGGGTGGAGGACCTCAAGAACTACAATTCAGATGCCTACCTGGTCCTCCCCGTGCAAGCTCGAGCTCCTTGCTAGCACGACCACCTTAAGGAGTATAAGAAGACAGGCGTCCTCCCCAAGACGAGGTGGACCTACTTGGCTGGGTCCCTCAACCTCGGCCCTGAACACATCTCCAAGATAGCCCGGGTGGAGGACCTCCGGAAGTCTACTTTGGGGGCCTACTTGGTCCTCCCCGTACAAGCTCGAGCTCCTTGTTAGCACGACCACCTTAAGGAGTATAAGAAGACAGGCGTCCTCCCCAAGACGAGGTGGACCTACTTGGCTTGGTCCCTCAACCTCGGCCCCGAACACATCTCCAAGATAGCCCGGGTGGAGGACCTCCGGAAGTCTACTTCGAGCTTCCTACCTACCTACTCCTCGAGGACACACTCCACGGAAGACCCTACAACGGCACCCTACCACACTACCTATACTCCAAGGAGGGTCACAAGGGAGACACCATTCTCCTCGTCCTACGACTTTGAAGCCCGAACCCCCTCTAAGGTAGTCGTACCTTCCCCTGGACAGATGATAGATAGATAGATAACCCGGCCCTCCTCCTCTTTGAGGTCCCCTGCAAGCTCAAGACACCAAAAAGTGAGATGATAGATAGAGTATGGAACTCCGAGCACCCGCTCAAGTACTTTCAGTATTTTTGTCTTGTAAGGTGGTCCATCCCATTAACTTTAATAAAAGCAGTAAAAGTTCGTCGTACACTCATTTTCACTACTCGTAGAAGGGGTGAAGGGTACCCATCCAACCTCTTCAGCTACCCTAAGGGGCATGAGGGCCGACCTCGCTGGCTACTTGACGGAAGAGCCTAAGGGCCCAAGTCCGGCGACTTGGGGCCGACAGGCCGGATACCCTAAGGGGGCACGAGGCCCGATCTCGCGTACCAACCCCGACGGAAGAGCTTAACGGTCCAAGTCGGGTGACTTGGGGCCGACGACTTACCCTAAGGGGGCACGAGGCCTGACCTCGCGTACCAACCCCGACGGAAGAGCTTAACGGCCCAAGTCCGGTGACTTGGGGCCGACGGGCTTACCCTAAGGGGGCACGAGGCCCGACCTCGCGTACCAACCCCGACGGAAGAGCTTAACGGACAAAGTCCGGTGACTTGGGGCCGACGGGCTACCCTAAGGGGCACGAGGCCCGACTTCGCGTACCAACCCCGACGGAAGAGCTTAACGGACCAAGTCCGAGGACTTGGGGCCGACAGGCTTACCCTAAGGGGGCATGAGGCCCGACCTCGCGTACCAACCCCGACGGAAGAGCTTAACGGACCAAGTCCGGTGACTTGGGGCCGACGGGCTACCCTAAGGGGGCACGAGGCCCGACCTCGCGTACCAACCCCGACGGAAGAGCTTAACTGACCAAGTCCGGTGACTTGGGGCCGACGGGCTACCCTAAGTGGGCACGAGGTCCGACCTCGTTCGCCACCCGACAGAAGAGTTCTTGGATTAAGAGGGTTACCTCATGAGCCCGCCCAAGAGGAGGACGCATCAAGGGGGCTACCTCATGAGCTCACCCAAGAAGATGACGCATCATGGGGGCCAGATCATGAGCTCGCCCGAGAGGAGGACGGCTACCTCATGAGCTCGCCCAAGAGGAGGACGCATTAAGGGGGCTACCTCATGAGCCCGCCCAAGAGGAGGACGCATCAAGGGGGCTACCTCATGAGCCCGCCCAAAAGGAGGACGCCCAAGAGGAGGACGGCTACGTTATGAGCTCGCTCAAGAGGAGGACGCATCAAGGGGACTCATGATGGATATATTAGGAGAAGGGACTCGGGGCAAACCGACAGGGGTTCGCGGCGTGATGCGAGGGGCCTCGGAGACCCCAACTGGGTCCCCGACGTAGACCTCGGCTGAGGTCTACTGCGTGAACCCCGGTTGGGGACGACCTCAGCGCCGGCCAAGGTCGGAGTCAACCACGGCGTCGGCCCCAACCGGGGTCGACCTCGTGGTCGACCCCAGTTGGGGTCGGCCTCGGCTAGCTGTGGTTAGGTGGTCGCTCACCCAAAAGTGAACTCAGAGATCAAAGTCTCATGCACGATGCCAAGGAGTCCAAGACTTGTTAGTGTTCTTGCGGAAGAGAAGAAGTCCCGATCGCGATGGAGTCACACCAAAGTCGGCCAAAGAGGAAGGAGGCGGGGCAGACGTCTTCCCGTGGGCTTGGGGTCGACCTTCGACTCGAGATACTCTCTTTCGTTGACGAAGACTCGCAACTCAGAGAGTGGGGAACTGATGATGGATATATTAGGCATGGACCCGAGTCGAACCGACCCGGGAGGGCCGGTGCGAAGGGCCTAGGGCGGCCCCGGCTAGGGACGACCAAGGCCTCGGCATAGGGGTCATCCGTGGGCTGGTTAGGGGCGGCCTCGGTCAAGGCCTACGCCAGCCCAGGAACGTGATGCGGCCCTATGAAGAAGAAGTCCCGATCGCGATGGAAGCAAACCTGGGTACCCGGGAGTGGGGCGAACAACGCCTCGTGGGCTTGGGGTCGACCTTCGACTCGGGCTACTCTCCTTTGTTGACGACGACTCGCAACTCGGAGAGTGGGGGACTGATGATGGATATATTAAGCATGGACTCGGGTCGAACCGACTCGGGAGGGCCGGCGCGAAGGCCTAGGGCGGCCCCGACTGGGGACGACCAAGGCCTCGGCCTACGGCCTCAGACGAGGCCTACGTGGGCCTGGGGGCACAAGATGGCCCCGGGCACTCGCACGGACCCGGTCAACGCGTGATCCAACTTCCCCGCGAGAATATGGGGGCGGTTGGGAGTCTTGGCTAGTATAAAATGATTAATTATTGTCTTGCCTAAGGACATCTACTTCTATTATTATTACCACATTTATCCTGTAAACCTTTTACGAATATTATCAATACAAAGTTATCCCCGCGATACACATTCTACATCTTTCCTATCCATTACTTATCGGGTTTAGTGATTCGGGTCTACCCCGGGTTAATTAAATCCATCAGAAGGATTCATCGTACGTGCAATGAGATTATGATGTAGGAAGCTTTAGATTTGCCTTGTTGTGTATATGATGAGATCTTAGTTGTACTATGAACTCTTTATCTTACAATCACCGCCTATTGATATTTGGTAGTAGTAGTTTTTCTCCTACATGTTTCATGCATTGTGAGATGTGTGCCGTAGGTTATCATGTGAAAGTATTGAACAAAATATTAATATTTATTATATTTGTATCAAATATTTGATAAATAAATAAATAAATATATATATATATATATATATATATATATATATATATATATATATATTATAACATATTTTATGTTATAACTTTGATATTTAATAACAATATAATGTAAAAAGAAGACAAGGTACAATGTAGTGAATAAAATAAATTAATAAATTTGAAGGTAGTGAATCTTTGAATTGTAAAAAATAAAGATAATATATATGTATTATTTTATAATGAATATTTTTTTTTAAAAAAAATAAAGGCATTATAGACATCTAATTATAAATTAATTAACTACTTATGTATTATTTTTTGTTGTAGCTACTAATTTATTTAATTTAATAAAAGTAATAAAATTTCGTACATACTTTTCATCATCAATAATGAAATCACGGATTTTTTTAATTTTCATTCGCTGTTAAAACAAATTGTTTTGAGAATTTGTCAATGACAATTGTTATAATTCATGTCAATAGAGGATGATAATAAATAATTTAAAATATATAGTTACAATATATATTGTTATAATGATATAGTAACAATTAACTTACAAATTTCTTTAGAAGTTTTCATTGATAAAATTCTAATGTGTAAACTTGTTCAATTGGAGCCAGTGGGATGTCAACATTGTTAATTCTTTGGAAAATGGTTCTATCATTTTAGAGTCCAGGTGTAATTGTATTTATGATCAACAACTTTGTAGTTATGTCGCGTAGGTCTGACAATGATGTAAGAACAATTTTATCCGATAAAAAAAATAGTCTAATATTTATAAAGTAATGTACAATGGTACCATTATAAAAAATACATACAAAAAATATTAATACCATAACGACCTAAATCATTCCAATAATGCAAAAAACTTAACCTAAATTTGTTTTTTTTTTTTTTTGTTTTTTTTTTAAATGCATAAAAATCAAATCATTTTTAAAGTTCTTGATTTATAATCTTTAAATGCTATGTATTTAGTCGGACTAATTATTTGACCAAAGTTTATGTTAAATTTTATATTACTAGTTTTTTACGCGCATTGCGCGATTGAGATAATGCCCAATGTTTTTTTAATAAGTACTTTAAAGTATATCAAGGCAATATTATATTGAAATTGTTCATGCATAGATAATTGAATGTTGAATTTGTGTATTTAAATAGGTAATTTTAAGTTTACAAATGCAAGATAATATAGTCAAGATTGATTATAATTGTCAATAAAATAATTGTATAGGTATTATTGAAACCAATACGGGACATATGGGAGAGCAAATAAAAATTAGGGTATAAACTTTTTCAATATATACTAATATTGAAGAGCTAACGGTCGATTGCCAAACAAGAACATTGCGAGATATTTTCCACTTCAATTTGTTATGTGATTTGAATGCTCTTTTTTTGTAAATAAATCTCCCAAATAGTTAATATGATTGGCTTAATTATATTTTTTTTATTTTATTTTTATATTTTAAACAATTATTATTATTAAATATATGTATACCCATAGGGCATTTTACATGTTAATCTAAACAGCTAATTTTTTCAAATATCTTTTTATCAACTGTTGATATAATTCGCTGCTCAAATCCGCTAACTGTTGATTGTCAAACAAGGACATTGCGAGGTAGTTCTCACTTCAATTTGTTGTGTGATTTGAATAATCTCTTTGTTAACAAATTCCTCAAGTAGTTAATATAATTGAGTTTATTAATTATATTTTTAAAATGTTTTCATGATATTAATAAAATACTTGGTAAATAAATATATAACATTATTTTGTATTATAACTCTGATATTTAATTAAAAAATAGTGCACAAAAAAAAGATAATAGACAATGTAGTGAATATAATCAATTGATGAATTTGAATGTAAAGAATTTTTACATTGGAGAAATATAAAGACAATAATATAACTAATAAAATTATTTATCTTAATTAATTTATTGATAAGAAATAATTTTTTTAATAAAGATATTGTAGGGACAATGTAACGAATATAATCAATTGATGAATTTGAATGTAAAGAATTTTTATATTGAAGAAAAATAAAGAAAATAAAATTAATGAAATTATTTCTCTTATTTAATTTATTGATAATGAATATTTTTTTTGAATAAAGATATTGTAGACACATAATTCAAAATTAAAGAAATGCATATGTATTATTTTTTGTTGTAACTAATAAATTATTGTTTTTAATTTAGTAAGAGTAAAATAGAGTACTAATTATGACAATTTTGATTGGGACGAGGTTCGAACCTAAGACCTTTTTTATTGAAATTAATGAGTAAGTTAACGGTGAACTAACAGAAATTGACGGAGAAGATAATATTTAACGGAAAAGTTAACGGATAATCATAAAATTAAGGATAAATTAGTAAATCTCAAGAAAAAATTAAAATCTGATCAAATCTGAGCCATTCATTTGATTAAAATATTTGACCGTCATTTTTTCTACCCATTATAGGCATAACTCTCTTGGGCTCTTATTAGTATAGTAGATATATATATATATATTTTAAATACATTTTAACATATTTGTAGTATATGTTTAACAATTATGCCAATTCTAATTGGGATGGAGTTCGAACCTAACAACTTTCTTATAGAAATTAATAAGTGAGTTAAAAATAACAAATAGTTAACGGAATATTCCGTTACTAAAATTTATACTAGTTAAGGGATGGAGTACTAACGGAATTTAAGTTATTTAAGGGGAAAAAATAATACCAAGACTATGTGGTCTAATGGTACCCGAAATGGACTTTCATTTGGAAAGTTGTGAGTTTGAACCTCAGTGGAGGTGTTATTGACTCTTTGTGTTTCAGTAGGTTGAGAAAGTATATGAACAGATACTACATTGTAATAAAGTCAATTAGCAGACTCTTTGTGTTTCAGTAGGTTGAGAAAGTCAGTAGGTTGAGAAAGTATATGAACAGATACTACATTGTAATAAAGTCAATTAGCAGACTCTTATTAAGATTGTAGATATTCAAAATCATAATTTTAAAGCTTTTTTTTCCCCTGGTAAATATGAAACTGTTTTATCTTTAATTAATATAATCAATTTTATAACTTTGAGATCATAGATTAGTGAATACTTAGAGAAGAATGCTAAGAAGTTCACCCAAAAAAAAAAAAAAAAAAAAAAACTACATTAAAAAGTTAAGGTTTTGAGTGTTTAACACTCAAAATTAACATTTACGTCACTTTAAAGGCTAATTTTGTCACAATATTGACAACTCGAGGACTTAGTGACATGATATTTTTATATATGACACATTATATATATATATATATATATATATATATATATATATATATATATATATAGAGGAATGATCACATGTGGTCATGTTGTTAGGTGTGGTCATATGGTCAATTATAGGCCATTAGATTAGATAGATCCAATGAATCATATTAATCAAGATTTTTTCAGTATTTTCGCGCACATTCTCCTACCCAGCGAACTGTAAGGGTAAACTCGTCATAAAACACCGGAATAGGGGAAATCACATTGTTGTGTGTTTTATTACACTATTGGTGCATGTTGTCAACACTGTTGGTGTATTCTGGAAGTCGGCCGCTATAAATGGTCATTGTAATTACCATAACACGGAAATACACCATTGGTGTGTTTCACTGTGGTGTGTTTTATTACACTATTGGTGTATGTTGTCAACACTGTTGGTGTATTCTGGAACCCGCCCGCTATAAATGGCCACTGTAATTACCATAACACCCCCACCTACCAAAACGCGCGAAAATTCTCAGAATTACCACTGCCGTTAGATTAAACTGATTCAACGACCCAGATACGACCACACGACCACACCTAATGACATGATCACATATGAGCGTTTTTCTATATATATATATATATATATATATATATATATATATATATATATATATATATATATTTATATAGGGACTAACTCTCATGGGAATTAATTGCCCCATGAGAACATATGGACTAATCACATCTGTCCATTTAGGATGATCAAATGTTGAAAATAAAGGAAAGATGCAGTAGCAATTTCATAATTAGGACTAATAGATAATAACCCTCGGGCATATGACCGTATATCCGCTTGGTACGTATTCCGTATACCCTGAGGGATACTTCTCGATCTTAACCGACTCGAACACGAGTTAAGGTGCAGATCTGTCATTTTAAGATTATTAGTTACTGCATAGTGTGCCCTAAGCTCGGTCTTGACCTTAATGCTTAGACCGGGTGTCCCTAGCAGAATGCCCCCATACATTAGAGGACAAATACCAATAATATCGCTTTGCCCGATCACGTCGTAATTAGACTTATCAGGAATCATCACCCACGTGGACCTATTAGAAGTGCCGTTGATCGCACCAGTGCATGTGGAACAAGTGGTGGGTATGTCGAACGCCCGGCATGTGATCCCTCCGAACCTCTATAAATAGCACATTCATGTCTGTTGGGAGACTTTTGGATTTTCTCACTAACAATATATCCAAACTCGAGAACCTCTGACCCACTGTCTAAGTTCCTGAGCTCACACACATATTACGAAACATAGGTGTATATAGAGAGCACATTTTTTTTGGGAGGGAATTTGAAGGGGGGGGGGGTACCCTACTAGACAAGAATATGGCTACTCTTTGCCAATATTGGCAAACAACATATAGAGAGCACATTTAAAAACACTTGTGCATATGCGATATCAAATACTGCATACACGTGAATGCACTATTATAGATTCTAAGTGCACTGTCAGTTATCCACGAATGTACTATCAAACATTTCTAAAGACACCGTCGTAATTACAAAAATGTCATAGTATGTTTCTTTAATTTTTAACCATTGATCATTTTAAATACACATATGAGATTAATTCACACATTCTCACGAGACTACTAATTCTAATATGATCCCGATTCTAATATATATATATATATATAGAAAAACGCTTATATGTGGTCATGTCATTAGGTGTGGTCGTGTGGTCGTATCTGTGTCGTTGAATCAGTTTAATCTAAAGGCAGTGGTAATTCTGAGAATTTTCGCGCGTTTTAGTAAGTGGGGGTGTTATGGTAATTACAGTGACCATTTATAGCGGGCGGGTTCCAGAATACACCAACAGTGTTGACAACATACACCAATAGTGTAATAAAACACACCACAGTGAAACACACCAATGGTGTATTCCGTGTTATGGTAATTACAGTGGCCATTTATAGCGGTCGGGTTCCAGAATACACCAACAGTGTTGACAACATGCACCAATAGTGTAATAAAACACACAACAATGTGATTTTTCATATTCCGGTGTTTTATGACAAGTTTACCCTTAGAGTTCGCTGGGTAGTAGAATGTGCGCGAAAATACTTGAAAAAATCTTGATTAATATGATTCATTAGATCTATCTAATCTAATGGTCTATAATTGACCATATGACCACACCTAACAACATGGCTACATGTGATCACTCCTCTATATATATATATATATATATATATATATATATATATATATATATAGTATTTTTCCATTATTTATACATGTATATAGGTAAGAGAAAAGGTAAAAGACGGAATCAAGACTTAGATCGCCCAAAGGGGACTGATGCAGAGGGAGAGAAAAAGTGCATCGCCTTTACAGCCATTGATAAGCTTGGTTAAAATGATTATGCCATTATTGTTTTTGGACCTTGTTGCCCCTATTTTTTTTTTCCTTTTTATATATTGCACATCTCTATCTATACGGTGCCGTCCCGTGAAGTCCTGACTGGAAATTGGATTTAGTGGGGTGATTTGGTGGGAAACGTGGGCCTATCTAATCTATATATATATATATATATATATATATATATATATATATATATATATATATATATATGAGAACCGTGAGGGCAACGGGCAACCACCATTTTACATTTTACTTCTACTTAGAGATGACAATTCTACTCGCACTCAATGAATTTTTCACATTCTTGTTTCTTTGTGTTTTAAAATACCCGTACAATTTAGGTAATGGGTGCAAGTATGTGAGAAATTTTGTATACTCGCGCGGGTATGGGGGCGTGAGCGAGGGCAGGGTGAGGTATTCCCGCCCCGCACCCGCACCCGCACTTATATATTGTTATTAGTATTCATTTGTTATATAAGTTTATGTATATTTTATAATTAAAAATGCATAATGAATTAAGCTTAGTTTTTTTGTTAATTAAAATTGAATAAGAACAACACAAATAATATAATGAGTAAACACTTAATTCAATTTATACTACCAACACAGTTTTAGTTCCAATTAAAGATTAATTCATTGGCTCTTATTAAATTTTAGAGTTATATTCAAACTTATAAAAAATCCATGTGATAATTAGAATTTTAGTAAAAAAAATTTATTAGATTTAAGTGTAATATTAATAATCAGAATTGCGGGTTGGGTATTACCCACACCCACCAAATCTCCGCGAGGGCGAGTATGAGATTGAAATTTAATTACGCGCAGGGGCGGGGATATATCCCCCGCACCCACCCCGCCCCATTGCCATCCCTACTTCTACTCCTCCATATTTTTACCACATCTATAATAACACATTAACACATTATAATGCACGAAAACTTTCTAAAATAGATGTTTTAAAATTGTTTTCTTTATAAAAATTTTATGGAAATTTTTTAAAATGTTTTAGGATTATTTTGTTATTTTGAAATGTTAAAAAATGTATTTTCTAAAAAGAAACTAGTAAACAACTATATTTATATGGATTACATATTTCTTTTAAAAAAGAATATATTTACAAATACTATTTGTACGTTTTACTAGTGTTATATATATATATATATATATATATATATATATATATATCATACGTTTTCATGTGTTTTGTTTCTCCGTTTCCAACCTCCATGCTACCTAGGTAAGAAATAAGTAGATAGCACACATGGGTAGCTCAGTTGGTCACATAGGTGAAGTTTAAGAACAATAATCTGAGATTGAATTTTATCTATAGCAGTGTGAGAAGAACCCCTTTGAATTGAGAATACAACTTTTAAAGAACAAAAAAAAAAAAAAAAAAGTACGTAAAGTTAAATTAATTCATTTTTTTTTTAAAAATCGCTAGACCAAAAACTCCTAAGAAACACAAAGAACTAGCTACTTTGGCATTGCATGGCGCTCTTCACGACCACGAGACACTCATCATGAGGATTTAGTTGAAGTAATAATGGTAATCCAACTCAATATGTTTGGTCCTTTCATGGAATACAAGATTCTCAACAATAGCTATAGTTGATTTGATGTCAGTGAATAAGGTGGCAGGTGCATGGAGATTAACTTCCAAAGATTTCAGCAAATAACATAGCCATTGTATTTCACAGGAAGTTGCATCAATGACTCTATATTCTGCCTCTGAAGATGACCTAGACACAGTTAGTTGTTTCTTTGCTTTCCAGGAAATCAAAGCTGATCCCACGAATATGTAGAATCCAGAGACTGATTGCTTAGTATCTGGGCAAGCAGCCCAATCTGAGTTAGAAAACCCTTTCAAATGAAGCTGATTATCTGCTGGGAAGAATAGACCTTGAACAGGGGCACCTTTAATGTATCTAAGAACTCCGTGAGCAGCTTGTAGATGAATGTCTGTAGGGCAGTCCAGAAATTGGGATAGTTGTTGTGTGGCAAAGCTGATGTCTGGCCTGGTAATGGTGAAATACATGAGTTTTCCTACTAGCCTTCTGTACTAAGTGTTGTCTGCTAGCTTAGTATCACTTTCTCTGCTTAGTTTTGTTGAAGGAATCATATGGGATCTAACTGGCTTGCTGTGCATAAAACCAGTGCTATCCAAGAGCTCCAAAGCATACTTCCTTTGGTTAATGTAGATACCTTTCTTACTTCTGGTTATTTCCAAACCCAAAAAAAAAAAAAAAAAAAAAAAAAAAAAACATTAGAGAGACCATATCCTTGATTAAAACCAAGCTGGAGCAGCTCTTCAGTGAGTTTAGCATTCCACTGCCTGTTGGCTTGCTTAAAGCCATAAAGGGACTTGGTCAGCCTGCAAACCATCCCAGCTTTTACGGCAACAAACCCTAGTGGTAGGGTCATGTAAACCTCTTCATGGAGGAAAGCATTGTTAACATCCAGTTGATGTAGGTTCCAATTCCTAGCAGCTGCAACAGCCAGGAGAGTTCTGATGGTGGTAAGTTTAGCCACTAGGCTAAAGGTGCCTAGGTAATCCAAACCAGCTATTTGTGTGTATCATTTTGCCACCAATCTAGCTTTATATCTTTCAATACTCTCATCTGACTTGTATTTGACCTTGTACACCCATTTGTACCCAATAGCCTGCTTATTAGGGGGTAAAACAGTGAGTTCCCAAGTCTGGTTGGCCTGCAATGCATCAATCTCAGTAGCCGTGGATTGTTTCCAACAGTCCTGTTGTATGGCTACATTGTATGTTTTGGGTTCTTTCATGGAGGAAATGCTCATGACATAGGCTTCATAGGTTGGGGAGAGCCTGTCATGAGACATGACTATGGCCAAATTGTGAGGGGAAACTCTTCCAATCTGACAATCATAATCTGCTAGGTATGTTGGAGTTGTTTTCTGTCTGCTTGACCTCCTTAGGTCTGGGGGAGGTGGTTGTGGATGCATCTCAGGCATAACATTAGGTATCTCAGATTCAACAGATTGCTCTTGGTTTGATTGAGTAACCATATACTCATAATCAGCACTAGTAGCATGCTTAGATGGAAGGATTGGTTAGCTTTGTTCTTGCTCAGCTACCTTACTCTGGAAAGGAAAAGAGTCTTCAAAAAATATCACATCCTTAGAAACAAAGACTTCCTAGACTGAATGTCATAAAGCTCTTCCTTGCCCTAGGTGAGAACTTTGTTCTATGGCCACCAAGGAATGAAGCATAAGCAAGACAACCAAAGACTTTAAGATGCTCATAGTCGGCCAGATGATAAGCTCGGATAGGTCCATTCACTATTCGTGAAATTCCTACCTCGCCCGCGAGTTCAGAAAGAAAGCAAGAAAAAAGAAATGAGAGAAAAACGAGTCAAGTGACTCAAACAGAGATCCTCCACAGAAAAAGTATTTATTTTTTATAAAGAGCGAGTGTATAAGTATATCTATTTATGTATATATATATATATATATATATATATATATATATATATATATATATATATATATATATATATATATATAGGGTTGCATTCACATGCAAACCCTCTTAAAATACAAACCTGTGGACTAATATGGGCCATAAGATTAGATTAGATCAATGGATTAGATTGAATGGTAAAAACATATGGCTAGAACATAAATAGGGATAATAAGGGCAGTTTAGAGAATTGCATGGTAGCCTAATTATGGTAAAATTGTGATTTTGAATTATTATACCTAAATAAAAGGAGTGTAATTAGAGTAGGATTAAAGATAATGAATACAACGCAATCCCCCACCCCCCACGGCAGCAATCCTTTGTGTAATATTACAATGGTGTAATATGTGTGCTGGAATTAAGTTATACGTGTCCTCATGATCAGCATAGTCCATGGTGTAATATTACAAATTTGTAACTTATGTGCTTGAATTAAGTTATATACGTGCACAATAGAGACCACCATGTAAAATATTCAACTATGGAGTGTGTGCTACACTCTAGCTATTTGTGTGCGCACCAGAGGCAATAGGGCAATTTACAAATTAGTAACATGTGTGCTCGGTTTAGGTTATACGTGTGCGCAATAGATCCCAGAATGTAATATGTACAACGTCGTAAAGTCTGAACCAGGTTACATATGTATGTGTTCTATGCACGCGACCTGCGTGAATTATTAACTCCAATTATGAATCGTATTTGATTATTTATTTAAAGCAAACTCTTTATTAATTACACTTAGTTTAATGAAACTTTGTACACAATTCACGACATATACGTGCACAGAAATTGCACTATCAAACTAATTATTACTAACACTTGGTTCTTAAAAAATTAACAGCTAGTAACCTAGGCACAGAGGAAAGTACGTATGCGCACACATCTTGGAGGACAAAAAACTAGTTGAAAAACAGCGCACACATCTTGGAGGACAAAAAACTAGTTGAACAACAGCGCACACAATATTATACAGTGGTGCACACAAGTTCCTGAGCTTATGCAGAGTAGTAGTGTCCCCCTTCACTAGACCACACTCCCACTCAGGGACACGCTGCCTAACATACGACTCTATGTGTCGCATGAGAAAGACCCCACAATTAATCTTATTCTTTGAATCCCGCCAAGGCATTTGCAACCACTTAGATTCCACACAAGCACACGCGGCATACCTCGCCGAAGAAATAACTTCAAAGAATTGAGACATCACCCACTTCTGAAATCGAAAATAAATAAAACATTTTAGGGGGAAGTCAAATAGGGAAACAAAACAAACAGGAGGATTGGGTGCTCCAGGACCATCACTAAGACACTAACCATGTCCTCAATACAATCACCATATTTCAATGCCTTTGATTTGGGATTAGAATCATTGTCAATAGTCTCTAGATGATACCGAGGGAAATCAAAGCACAACAAGAAATAGTGACCACGACGTAGAATGGGGAAAAAAATTTGCACGCAACAAAGCAATAGCATTAGGGGTGATCTTGTTGTGCACAGAAATGTAAAACCATGTGCACATCCTGGACCTGTGTGCCCATGCCAAAGGGACCGTGTGCGCAAGCAGAAACATGCAAAAACAAAACCAAGAATGTAGAAACTGTGTAGCATATTCCATAACAATCATCATCCCTATATGTGTAACTTGTGTACTATTCAAATATATATAAAGCATTAGTCAATGTATTGGGAATCCAATTGCTGTACAGTTAAGCTAGGGAGGCAAATCATGGTTTCAGTCATATTCATGATTAACCAAACCACCTCAAAAGGGTTTACTGAGGTTAATTTCTTCAGAATGCTTACAGTAATTTGCATGAAGTGACAATCAGATAAAAGAAGGTTTATTAGAATATAGCAAAGTTATGAAACTTGGTTTAGGTTGATTCACTTTGGAAATCCAAACTTTTCTAAAATACTATAATCCCAATCAATCAGGCCAAAGTAGAATAGGAAAGAATAGTGTTCATAGAAGATACATGAACAATTGCTTGTAATTTGAAAGTTTCACTAGAATAACTGTTGTGAATCCACACAATTAAGCATATTAAGAAACCAATCACTATAAAATAAAAATTTATGAAAATTCAAATTGTTCCATTGAATTACCTACCTTCACAACAACCCCAGGAAGCTTATTTTTGATACTCTAGATCGATGCAGTTTTTCCCCACTGCTTTGCGCTAGTCAGAAATGCTAAAACAAAGAAAATCATTTTTCTTGGTAAAAAAAAAAGCATAAATGCATACAGTAGCCAATCAAAACCCCAACCCCCTCCCCCCCCCCCCCCGCTCCCACTGCAAAACAAGAAGAAAAAAAAAAAGGCAGAATAAACACACAACACAACTAGATCTAATTTGAAAACTCTACCATCATCTAGGCATAAAAAATAGCAACAAAATAATCAAACTAACATTTTCTAGGCATAAGATTCAAAAACTGATAGCAATTGAATCCTCTAATCCATGCAAAAACAAAAACCCAAATTCAAAACCCTAGCTTCAAATTCCGGCCAAAATCCGGCACCCCCCACGCTCTCCCACCCCCAAAATCGCATAAGATGCCTACAACCAAGCAAACCCCAAACAAAAGAAGACAAAAAACGCATAAAACACAAGACCCCAACAAACAAAAAAAAAAAACAAACAAAACAAACAAACAAACAAAAAAAACGACGAACAAAAACTGAACACGTACCTCGGCCGACAGTTCCAACCAGTGGTTCCTGCCTCTTTGATGTGCCGCGTACCCCACTGACTACCATTGCTACGTGGAAGTGAAAATTGAAGAACGAATCGACGAGAACGACGTGAAGAGATGAAGCCTACAACGCACGGAGAGCGACCGAGAGGCAGACAAATGAGAACGAAGAGCCGTGCGCGTGAAAGCTGGAGATATGACTATTTAGACTACGTCACAACCCTGAGCAAAATACCAAAAATAACCCCCTAAACATAAAAACTTTAAGAACTTAGCGTAAAAACAAAACAGGCAGCACAACAAATCAGGACCATCCAATCTCACCATCCAACGGCCTCATCTTGTCCACAGGTTTGTATTTTAAGATGTGTTTTTACCTGAATGTAACTCTATATATATATATATATATATATATATATATATATATATATATATATATATATTTATATAGCATCATGTCCTTATTCATGTCATGTCATAGTTTGAGTCTCATCTTGAGTATCTGCAAAGTACAATATCATTCGTTGTTTAAGTGATAGTATGAAAGCATGACCTTACTTTTTAAACTCCTTTCATCTCATTATCTAACTTGAAAGCATCATCTTGGTTATGAGAAGTGCATAGTAGAATATAGAAGACTTATATCTGTTTATGGCATGAGTATGTGCATAAGTATAAGTTATGAGTTAAAGCCTGTTTAATGAGTTTATAGGTTGCGAACATATAGAAGTATATTTGTATATCTATTGAGATCTATGACTAAGTATCTTGATTGCTTTTATTCATACTTGAGAATGTGTACGAATGCAAAATGTTTTCCAACCTATATCTATAGTACTTTATAGGGTTGAGTGGTTTTGTACATAGCATTAATTGCTAACGGGTTTATTTTCCTACTTGTTTTATAACCCCTTTCAGGTGGACCCAGTACTTGAGAGCGCACGATGATAGTTTAGTGCGTAGCTTTAGTTGTGGTAGTTACTAGATCGGTACCACTTCCTTAGTAGTACTTTTAACTGGTTGTAGTAAACTACCTTCTTGATGGTGCGTAGACACCGGGGTTGTGTCCCCTGTTTTACTATTTTGTTGAACTTTAACGCTAGATTCCGTAGTTGTTTTTGTAGCCTGTGCAGTTACTGTGAGTGGTGACTGTGGCGGTGACATTCCTTTAGCTTATCGTTTTGGATTGTTATTTTAGTTATCCAAGTTATCCTTGATTTATCTTAATTAAGTTTGATTATATCGGGTTTTAGATTTTAGAAAAATGGGTTGTTACAAGTTGGTATCAGAGCGGTATGAACCGTTGGGACATAGGAAATCTGAGCCTTAAGATTGGATATAGGAGCCCTAAGTTGAAGTACTAGGATGGTCAAGTTAAGGAAACGAGCCATAAGTTGTAAGATCTAGGATGAAAAAGACCATAAGCTAAGTGTTTAAGTGTAAGAATTCCATGTTAGGAAGTTCTTTTGAGGATATCAGTTATGCAAGGGAACACGGTGAGATTGTGAGTTTCTTGCGTTCTTTTAACTTGTTTATATGCTTGTTTAAAGTGTTTAACGTTCAATTTGCTTTATTCCCAGAAGTTGAAAGTTAAAAGTTGAAAGTTATGTGAATGTAGCTATTGTGAAAAGTATAAGAGTTATGTGTATATCTTGTTAGTGTGCTTTACTTGTTGTGATCTTAACTTTTGAGAAAAGAAATCTTCGTTCCACGGGGGCTGAAGCTTCATCCACCGCGAATTTGACCGATAGTCCGCGTCAACTGACCCAATTGACCCAAACCATTGGGACTGCCGTGTTGAATGGGAATAACAGTGGTGACGTGACGAGGAAGATAACTGGGCGTAACCCACCGAGATACCTAGGACAGGAGGACCCTGAGATTCTAGAGAGTTGGATCCGAACCTTCGATAAGTTGTTTGATGCTGTCAATTCTCCTCAATATCAGCGTGTAGAGATGGCTGTTTACTATTTGCAAGAAGAGGCGAACCATTGGTGGATAATGGAAGGATCGGCATATCGTGAGAAAGAGGGTTTTGACTGGGATTGTTTAAGGCTGTTCTAAGAGAGAGGTTCTACCCTGAACATGTGCGAGTTGCCAAGTATGAGGAATTCTTGCATTTGGAGCAAGTGGGGTTGTCTGTTCAGGAGTACCATACCCGCTTTGTGGCATTGGCGCGTTTTGCTCCCACTCTTGCCCCGGACGAGGCCAACAAGGCTAGGAAGTTTGTTCGTGGACTCAACTACAGTGCTTAGAAACTCCTAACTGCGATGAAGTTTCAGACTTTGAGCGAGGCTTATGATGCAGCTGCTGGGCATTCATGGATTCAACAATTGCAGCGAAATGGCGGGTATGGATCAAAGAAGAAGGTTGAAGAGAGGGACCCACAGCCTGGTAGGGGGCACAAATTCAATCCTGTGTCGATGAAGGACAATCGGAATATGGAAAGAAGGAATCCAGTAGTAGGCCAGGGACTTGGAGCTAGAGGATCGCCCAATGCTAGGAGCATTCCGTGCAAGAGGTGTGGAAAGGATCACCCTCGTGCTACTTGTGGAGGTGAGGCCATCGTATGTTACAATTGTGGGAGACCAGGACACCGAGCTGCAGTTTGTTGGTACCCCAAGGCGGAGGGACTTCCCAACTCGGCACAGAATCAACCACCAAGGATTCAGTTCAATCAAGCACCAAACAGAGGATTTGGTCGAGGAAACTCTACAAGCGGTGGTCCTCATAGGAGTAGTAATCAAGGACGAGGAGGACCCAGTCAAGGGAGTTCGGGAGGAGCTGGACTAGGGAGGATCATGATGATGAGTCAGTCGCAGGCGGAGACCCGTAATCTCGAGCAAGGTAATATTCTAATTTGATAAGTGCAATATGTTTCCGATTAGATTCTTAATCAAATTTGTGAATAGAAGATTTGGTGCAATTCTAGTCTGTAGGACTTTAAAGCTTAGGATATTATTTAGAATTAATATTGGGAATTCTCGGTAAATGGTACTAAGATTAAGTAAGCGAAATTCTAATAAGAATGAGATGGACATAAATATGAGTGAAATTGCTAAGGAACAATTAGAATTTAATTAGAAAATTGGTATAAGGAAAACAACGAATAAATCCTCAAGGATAGAATGTAAACAAGAGGGATTGAAAAGTTTCGGGAACGAAATGGACAAGGAATTAATTTAAGATAAGTTGGACCAAAGGGTCACGAGAAAAAATTGGGAAAGTCAAATTTTGACCTTAGAAAAGGAGTATAGCAAAGTTGGGGACCAATTTTGATTTTATCGTTGAGGGAGTTCGAACGAGGAACCTGGAGCGGAGCTTCACCAAGGTCGTGCCTAGGCGGAGCTTCTCGACGGATCACGTCAAGAACCCCGAGCCAAGAGTTGTGGCCGAGGTCCATGCAACGGACCTAGGCAATGGATCAAGTGAAGCCCCGTGACCTAGACCCATTGGGGGTATTTTGGACTATTCCTTCTCTTTTCCCCAGATTAAAACACCCAGAACCCTTATTCCTCTTCTTCTTCCTCTCGGTTGCACACTGTCTTTCTCACCCCAAATTCATTCTTCATCAAATCTTCATCTTTTCTCCTAGAAACTTCAAAACACTATTCCTCAACATCAACAAAGTGCTAGAAAAATTCCACTTGGTTCATCTACACATCTCCAAACTACTTTCAAGTTCAACTGCATTTGGTGTCAATGGCTAAAGGGAAGCAACCCATGGAGGAAAGTAGCCATGAAATCTCAAATTATTCGATCATTGGAGGTAAGACATTCTTCCCAGAGTATTTTTTTGATGAATTGAATCATATGTTAGAAAGCTAAGGATTTTTGTCTACTAAGATGAAGAAGGGGATCACAATAATCACTTCTACGGTGAGAGGAACTAAAATAGAATTGACTCCACAAAAGTTAGCTAGTTGGTATGACTTACCTATGAGTGGTGTAGACTCATATGATAGAGATAATTGGATCACTCATCTCAATTTAGGTCATATAGAGTACTTGAAATACATGACGGGTAAGCGGGAAGGATTTACAAAAGATACTAGACCGGAGAAATCCCCATTAAGTGGTGAAAAGAAAATTTTAGTGTTGCTAGTAGAAGAATGTTTGTTTCCTTGTAAGAACAATTCGAATGAGGTTGGTGGTTTGGTGTGGACTATGGCATACTTCCTTAAGTTTCGGGTTAAGATCAATTTGCATGTTTTAATGTTGAAACACATAGCTTACTACAAGACTAGAAACAAGAAGCACTTACCGTATGGAATGGTATTGAGTTGGATATTCATCAAGATGCAATTGCCTGAGAGAGGAGAGAAATTAAAAAAGGACTACTAGAATGGCTTTTAACACTGCAAATATGAGATACTATGAGTTGTATCAGGTTGCCGACATGAAGTATCTTACTTTATGGGAGATTGGTAAGTTACCATTGGAGGAGAAAATGGCACTTGTGATTAATTTGAGAATACCTCGCAAGAAGTGGCAAGGTCTGGGGATTGAGGTCGGTGAAGAGGATGAGGAAGGTGATGACGCGGCGAATGAGCAGGATGTAAGAACGCGGGATGAGGGTGAGATACTGCGACACATCAAAGAAGGACACGAGTGAGACTTGAAGGAGGAACGAGAGGACAAACTGACGAGGGGCTATATGAGTTAGTGAATCGCAGATTCGATGCGTTGAGTGCTCAAGTGAATTATGGATTTGCCAATCTTGACCAAAGGGTTGCAGTCCTTGAATGAAGGTTTGGAATAGAGGATGTCCAAAGGTGGAATCAGCACGGTTGGGACCCCAATTTCTCACAGCAGGGTGGTGCACCAGGAGGCTTTAATCAAGGCAACCGTTAAATCCTTTAAGCAGTTAGTAGATTCTATCTAGTAGTTAGCTTATGTTTAGTGCTTTAGATATATGAGTGCTTGCATGCCTACTCAGAGTTCCCGTACTTCCAAACATTCCAAAAAATTCCTAAGCCTAATCTTGCTACTCTTGCATTACTCCGAGTTACACTTTCTAGAAACCTTCCTTTTTAAGAAAATCTCTTCGTTTAACCTTAGCTTCGAAGACAAAGCTTCTTTTAAGGAGGGTAGAATGTGACAACCTAAAAATTATTTTCCTAAATTCTATTTTATAATTATCCAAAATAATTATTTGTACTCATTCAAAAATTTTTCTAAATCGGTGTATGAATTATATATTTTAAATCGTGATTTTAAATGAATTCAACACCAAGAAGTAGGCTATTTCGAAAAATCCTAAGTTTCGGGTATAACTATGTACCAAGTTTTGACCCAAAAAGTCAATCTGAGTGAAACTTGAGAGGAACCTATAAAACCTGAACCAAATGTTTTATTTAGAAACAATCTTATAGAAAATCTATTTTTAACCCCCAAAGTTGTGTAAAATTATTTTAATGCCTTAGCTTGTGTTAAAGAAGGAGTCTGATGAATTTTACAAGCCTTCTACCCTTTTCCCCTCCTCAGCGAATGATTTTCCACCTAGGGTTTTGAACCGTTATAAATAGAACACTATTCCATTGCTTCTCCTGATCCCCTCCATTTTGCCTCTTCACTCCAAGTCTTAGAATCTGCTAGTAGAGAGGAGAAATCACAGTTTGTCTGAGGAGAATATGTGGTGAAGGTGGTAATCTTTGAAGAAAAAGGAGAGGGATCCACACTAGAGAAGCCCAAGCTCAAGGTATAAACCATGGATTCCCAAAACTACAATTTTTAGTCGGATGAATGCTAGTTTCTTGAGATTAGATGTTTAGGAATGTTGGAGTATAAGTGTTGTTGAGTTATTTGTGTGTTATTGATGTTATGTGTATGATTTGTGGTTGTCTGGAAGCATTTGTTGAAGGTTTGAGATGATTTGTTGGAGAAGAAGACCTTT